>NW_026057585.1:71464435-71487018 GCF_023721935.1 Panthera uncia | reverse complement strand
GGGAAAAGAAAGGTAGTTGGATGGAGAGCAAGTCAGAGTTGGGGAAGAAGAAGTGGACAAAGGATAGGACAGAGCAAAGAGCATAGGCATGAAGGGACCTGCAGATGTGCAGATTTGTAGAAAGTCGAGAGAACCAGAGCAAGCAGAGAAAGGATGCCTCAGAGGAGCAGACACCAAAGCCATGGACCACCGTCCCCACTCCCACTGCTCTTTACCTGCTCTCAGGCTCTGTGTGAGGGATGGGCCAGAAGCCTGAGGAGCTCTCCTTTGAAACTGTGCTCACGGGGGCCCCAGTTCCCAGGAGGACAAATCCAATGACTTCCAACGAACTCTCTGTGCCTTAAATCCCCCAGGGACTGAGTATCAAGTCTGCACTCCCATCACCTAGTACTCAAGACCCCCTGACTGGAGCCCCGACTACTCCCCAGAGGTCCATGCCCTCCTGTGCCACATATTTTCTCTGGGTTAGCGCTAGACTGCATATGTTCAATCCCTAGTGTCACAGTTACCAGCTGTGACTTTGGGCAAGTTTCAGAAACCTTTCCAGGCCTCCAGGCCTTTTATCAGGAAACTAGAACCTGCTCCATAGAGTTGTAGGGAGGGTAAAAGGAGTTCACAAATAGAAAGCTCTTAAGACTGTGCCAAGTGTATAGGAAGTAAGTCACCTGTACATTTATTATTCTCCCTCATTTGCACCTTCTATGCTCTCCACCTGAAGACCCTCTTCCCTTGTGTCTTTAAGTCTGCCCTAAATTTCAGGTCCACCCCCTCAGGAAGGCAGCCATGACTGACCTCCTGTTACCCTCACTCTCCATTATTGTTCCTGGGAGTCCTGCATGATCTGTGAGGGCCCTGAGGAGGGAAGGAAGGCAGAGCAAGTGCAAAGGTTTTGTCTACTATTGGAATTAAGTTTCAACATGTGGAAATTAAATAATACACTCTAATGCAACCAATAGGTCAAAGGAGAAATCACAGGGGAAAACAGAAGATACTTGAGAGGAATGAACACAAAAAACAGAGCACATCAAAATTCACAGAACGCAAAAAAAAAAAAAAGGTTATTTAAAAATAAGAAAGATCTCAAATCACCTCATTCACCGTAAGTTACAGAAGAGGGGGGCATCTGGCTGGCCTAGCCCAGTGGGTACAGCATGCAACTCTTGATCTCAGGGTTGTGAGTTTGAACCCCACATTGGGTGTGGAGCCTGCTTAAAAAGAATAAATAAAATAAAAATTAAAAAGAAACTAGAAGACCTTGGTTGAACTAGAAGAGAACTAGCTTGACAGTAGTAACCACTATCAGAACATCACATTGTAGACCTTAAATATATGCAATGTTTATTTGTCAACCATACTTCAATAAAGCTGGGAGAAAAGGGGTGCCTGGGTGGCTCAGTGAGTTAAGTGTCTGACTTAGGTTCAGGTCATAATTTCACGGTTTGTGGGTTCAAGCCCCGTGTGGGGCTCTGTGCTGACAGCTCAGAGTCTGGAGCCTGCTTCAGATTCTGTGTCTCCTTCTCTTTCTCTCCCTTCCCCACTCATGCTCTGTCTCTCTGTCTCTCAAAAAACTTTAAAAAATATTTTTAAAAAATTGTTTTAAATTAAAAAGCCAGGAGAAAAGAAATATTGTATTAGCTTTTAGTACATGTTTTTTCTGCAACTATTCAAGTGGCCATATATTTTTTTCTTCTTTCTTCCTTTAGGGCATTTTTCAGTTCATTTACCCAATTTCCCCAAATTGTCAAAAGTCATATGATGAAATTGTTAACAATATATCTTTACCATGTATTTTGATTTTTGCAGATTTAAGGGGACTAGTATTGAAGAGAGAATCAAAAGGAACTTTTCTTTATCTGTATTGTTTAAATGTTTATAATGAATATATCGATGTTCACTTGTATAATTAAAGTAAAAAGAAATTACAAACAGTAGCAGTAAAAGTACTTGAGAGATTCCTGATGTAATTGGGCTATCACTGTCCCCCATAAGGCTAACAGCAGTGATCTTCGGTGACTGACTTACATGTCAAGGCTAGTTCAAGGTGGAGAGAAGCTTCTTAGGCAGCGTATGCCCGCTGAGTCTGGGGGCCTGCTTTGGGACTGTGTGCATGACTTCCCAAACTTAATCATAGGCTCCAGACATTGAGCTACTGAGAATTCCCCACCAGCTCTGCATTAGCCTGATGTTTCCCAGGAGGATATAAGAACTGTTGGTTATACAGAGTTAAACTTTTCTCATCTCAATTAAGCCAAAAGTAATGTCTTGATTGCTCTTCCTCTTTCCCCCTCCTGCTGTGAGTCTCCAACTTTGTTCCCCAGTTCCTGGGAGCCACCCCTGGGTCCCTCTGCCCCAGGAGTCCTCCTTCCTGGTTGTGGTCTGGCTAAGCCACAGCGGAGTTGCTCTGACGTGAGAAGTCCTGGGGGAGCTTGTTAAATTCAGTGTTTAAGAACATGGAAGGAACACCATTAAGAACTTCAGCTCATTAGACAGCTGGGCCAGCCACAGCAGCTACGCAGCAAGATCAGAGGTGACCCAGTGTCCCTCAGAGGCATCTGAAGAAACCTGCTTTAACTTCAACCTGACTTTATCCTGAGCGTGTACACCAGCCAACAAGCACCTGCCCAAATCACCTTCCCCTCCACCACCACCATCACCTGTTTTTTTCATCAGACGTTACCTTACCACAGCCACATCGCCCTGTTAGTATTCACCTCCACATTCATTTGGCATCCCTCCCAAAATGTCACCCTTTCCCCAGTGCATCATTGCCCTCAGCATTATCACCCAACTCATCATCTCCCCACCACCAACATCAAGGTCATCATCATCCTGTTGCGGTGCAAACACCCTCATTAACTCTGCCACTCTGTCAGTCCATCAAGGCCAGCACTTCCAGGGCCAGCGCCCCAACGTGTATCTGCAGCTCATGAGAAGAGAGCGGTGGCCCGGAGCTTCAGAGGAAAAGCCTGTATTTGGAAAGGCAAATGTTTTTAAATAGCTGTTCTGTGATTTCAGTCAAGTACAAAAGGACAAAGCAGATCATGTGACGATAACAGACTGAGGGAAGAATGCATTTAAGCCAACAAAGTACATTTACCACAGTAGTCAAAAATAACCTGAAGTGGAGACAGTAGAGGGCACAATGGGCCTTCCATAAAAATTAAAGTATTCGCGGGACACAGGGAAGAAGAAAGAAAATTAGGATAATTATGGAACAAAGATGAGTTACAAAGATATGTCTGCAAGTATTAAAGAGTTTCTACAGAAGAAACAGTAAAACAGAGGCAATATCCAGAAGTACAATATAAGAAACCTTTCTGGATCTCAAAAAGAAACACCCTGAAGATCAACGTGCCCCCACTATATTCCAGGGGAAATTCATGAAGGATTTCTACACCTGCACACATCCACCTGACAATTTGCTCTCCACACCACAGCCAGAATGATCCATTCAACAACCAAGGAGCAAAGTCAAGTTTCATTGCATTATCTGAATCGGCAGGATGTACATGCAGCATCCACACATATCTTTGCAACACCAAATGGGAATGCAGGCCTCGCCGCTACCCTGTCTGCTCTCCCTGCCTTCAGGGGCCTCTCTGGTCAGCCTCTTGCCTTAAGTATTCCCCAGGTGGGAAGGAGACACTAGTCTCACTCATCCCAAACTTGAGGGTAACATGTCAATCTCCCAGTCGATCCTGGAGCGCCTGTCTGATTGCATCCTTGGGCCAGGGCAGGGAGGCCTAGAATTGCTGCAGCTCAGCACAAATCTCTCTGTGTGGCCTCTCTGACTGTTCTCCTAGAGCTTCTTCCACTTGACAGGTGAGAGGCCAGGGAGAACCCATTCCCCTCCCTCACCGAAAGGGGAAGAGCACATTACTCTCTCCTGGCACGAAGCCTACACTAAACAATGAATTCTCCAATGTAATGAACGTCCTTTCCATATCTCAATTCTTTTCAAACAGTCTACAAGTGCATGGTGATGGAGTGATGAACACAGGACTGGGTTGTGTCTGGCAATTCATTGAGGCTCTTGCAGAAAGTGGAGCTTTTAGCCAAACTTTTGATACAACAGGAAAAGCCTCAGTCAACATTGTGTTATGACTACATTCCTGAGAAGTCGGGAGAATATGAGAAGGGAATCAACCATAATCCCACTTCTCTAAAACCAAAGCCATCTTCTTGTTAGTGTTTTTTCTCCATTATCTTATCAACTACAAGTTTTTGTGTAAATTTGTATTTATCGTATGCTGGTCCTTTTGTAGACTGCTTTTATTGACTTCATGTTATTTTTTTAAGTTTAAAAAAAATTTTTAAGCTTATTTGTTTCCTTTGAGAGAGAGACAGAGATAGCAAGTGGGGGAGGGGTAGTGAGAGAGGAAGAGAGAGAATCTCAAGATTCTCAGATCGTGACCTGGGCCAAAACCAAGAGTTGGACGCTTAACTGACTGAGCCACCCAGGCGCCCCATCCACTTCATGTTATAGCATATGCATTATCCCAAGTTGTGCTATATTCAACATATCATCTTAAGTGAATGCATAATGACATACACGTTTTGACAAATCCTTTTATAAGCAATACTGAAATGAATATCTTTACACATGTAGACTTCATTCTTGGACTGATTCCTTAGGAGTGATAGCTAAAATCGGTGTCATAGACTACGCTGGTCACCTGATTTTTCTGGCCAGTATCCATTCTCATTGCTTCTACTGATAGTTCCCTGAAGCTTTTCTCCATAAAAGAAAAAATTTGGGTATGTTGTGTTTTCATATTCATCCAGTTCAAAATACTTTCTAATTTTCCTTGTTCATTTCTTCCTTGGTCCATGGGTTACTTAGAAGCCTGCTATTTAGTTTCCAGATATTTGTAGATTTTTTAGAAATCTTTGTTACAGGCTCCTAATTTAATTTCACTGTGACCAGAGAACACACTCTCCATTACTTGAATACTTTCTAGTTTATTGAGACTTGTTTAATAGCCCAGAATATTGATGGTATGGATCAAATAACCCCTGTAATTGAAAGAAATGTTTATTCTGCTGTCATTGGATGGAGTGTTTTATAAATGCCAATTAGGTCAAGTTGTTTGATAGTGTTGTTGAAGTCTGCTATATCTCTGCGGATTTTGTATGTACTTGTCTTATTGATTATTGAGAAAGGGGTCTTGAGATTTCCAAAAATAATTGTGAATTTGTCTATTTCTCCTTGGAGATCTCTATATTTTTGCTTCACATATGGTGAACTCTTACCAGGATAGCTTTCCTAACCCCTCCTAGAGCAACTTCATCACCAACCCACCCACCCCTACCCCAAAACCAACAGGGGAGAGGAAGATCCAGAGTGCAGCAGGTGCTCTGTGTGTACGGTTAGGAGCACTGGTAGACCAGCCTGCCAGACTCACCCTATAGCCCCAAAATTAGTAGTTTCTATTATTATTTTAGTCACATGGTGCTTGTTTAGATTTACCTATGTTTACCAGTTTCTTTGTTCATTCATTGCCATGCCTGTTACCAATTCATTGCCTGTTGCCCCAAACCCACCGAGTGCATTGTCTCATTTTGTGCTCCTGGAGCTGGACCCTGAAACATTTTTTCCTTTACCCGCTGACACGTTGTAATGTTAAACTGTGTCAGTAGAGAGCACCAGAGATTCACTGCAGGAGGAAGGGGCTTTTCTTTCTGTTTCCAGTGTGTTTGACTTCTTGTCACTTCTACAGCCAAGGGAACTGCCAGCAATGTGCATTCAGCCTGCAACAAGTTTTGCTGTCGTTGGTGGAAAGGCTTCCTATTTACCAATCCTAGCTCATAGTCCTCTACTCTGGTGTTACTTCTTGCATTTCCTACTTCCTGGGATCAAATTTTCTTCTTATCCTTTGGCTTTTCTTTGAATAAGAGCTTATTAGTGGTAAATTCTCCTTGTTCAGCACTTGGTCTTAAATGATGGACATGTCTTATATGTCTTATATGTCAGTCATGAATGATAATTTGGCTGGGTATGAAATTCTAGATTCATAGTTGTTTTCTTTTGACACTTAGAAAGTAACAACAACTTAGAAAATTCACAACATACTCAGGCAAGGAAAAAATCATGAAAGCAGCAAGGGAAAAAAAGTCCTTAACCTACAAGGAAGAGAGATCAGGTGTGCAGCAGACCTATCCACAGAAACTTGGCAGGCCAGAAAAGAGTGGCAGGATATATTCAATGTGCTGAAGTGGAACAATATGCAGACAAGATGTCTTTATCCAGCAAGTCTGTCATTCAAAATTGAAGGAGAGATTAAAAGTTTCCCAGACAAACAAAAATTAAGGGAGTTCATAACCACTAAACCAGCCCTGCAAGGAATTTTAAGGAGGACTCTCTGAGGAGAGAAAAGACAAAAAATAAATAAATAAAAACCAAAAGCAATAAAGACTAGAAAGGACCAGAGAACATCACTAGACATTCCAACTCTACAAGAAACATAATGACAATAAATTCATATCTTTCAGTACTCACTCTAAACGTCAATGGACTCAGTCCTCCAATCAAAAGACATACAGTAACAGAAAGGATAAGAAAACAAGATCCATTTTTATGCTGTTTACAAGAGACCCACTTTGGACCTAGAGACACCTTCAGATTGAAAGTAAGGGGATGGAGAACCATCTATCATGCTAATGGTCAACAAAAGAAAGCTGGAGTAGCCATACTTATATCAGACAATCTAGATTTTAAAATAAAGACTGTAATAAGAGATGAATAAGGGCATTATATCATAATTAAGGGGTCTATCCACCAAGAAGACCTAACAACTGTAAACATTTATGCTGAAAATGTGGTAGCACCCAAATATATAAATCAATTAATCACAAACATACAGAAACTCATTGATAATAATACCATAATACTAGGAGACTTCAATTTTTTCACCCCACTTACAGCAATGGACAGGTCATCTGATCAGAAAATCAACAAGGAAACAATGGCTTTGAATGACACACTGGACCAGATGGACTTAACAGATATATTCAGAACATTTCATCCTAAAGCAGTGGAATATACATTCTTCTCCAGTACACATGGAACATCCTCCAGAATAGATCACTTACTGGAACACAAATTAGCCCTCAACAAGTACAAAAAGATCGAGATCAGGGGTGCCTGGGTGGCTCAGTCAGTTGAACGTCTAACTTTGGCTTAGGTCATGATCTCATGGTTTGTGGTTCCAGCCCCGCATAAGGCTCTGTGCTGATGGCTCGGAGCCTGGAGCCTGCTTCTGATTCTGTGTCTCCCTCTCTCTCTGCCCCTCCCCTGCTCACACTCTGTCTCACTCTCTCTCAAAAATAAATAAACATTAAAAAAATAATTAATTAATTAAAAAAAAGATCGAGATCATACTGTGCATATTTTCAGACCACAACTCTATGAAACTCGAAATCAACCAACCACAAGAAAAAATTTGGAAGGGTAACAAATACTTGGACACTAAAGAACATCCTACTAAAGGATGAATGGGCTAACAAATAAGTTAAAGAGGAAATTACAAAGTACATGGAAGCCAATGAAAATGATAATACCACAACCCCAGACCTCTGGGACACAGCAAAGGCAGTCATAAGAGTAAAGAATATAGCAATCTAGGCCTTCCTAAAGAAGGAAGAAAGGTCTCAGATACACACCTACCTTACACCTTAAAGAGCTGGTAAAAGAACAGTAAATAAAACCCTAAACCAGCAGAAGAAAGGAAATAATAAAGATTAGAGCATAAATCAATGCTATCGAAATAAAAAAAAAAAAAAACAATAGAACAGAACAATGAAAACAAAAGGAGGTTTTTTAAAAAAAAAAAAAAATTTAAAAACCCCTGGCCAGGGGGAACAAAAAAAAAAAAAAAAAAAGACCCAAATAAATAAAATCAAGAATGAAAGAGGAGAAATCACAACCAACACAGCAGAAATACAAACAATAATAAGAGAATATTATGAGAAATTATATACCAATAAAATGGGCAATCTGGAAGAAATGGACAAATTCCTAGAAACATAAACCACCAAAACTGAAACAGAAAGGAATAGAAAATTTTAACAGACCCATACCCAGTAAAGAAATTGAATTAGTAATCAAAAATCTCCAAAAAACAAGGATCTAGGGCCAGATGGTTTTCCAGGGGAATTCTACCAAACATTTAAGGAAAAGTTAACACCTATTCTCTTGAAGCTGTTCCAAAAAAACATAAATGGAAGGAAAACTTCCAAACTCTTTCTATGAAGTCAGCATTACCTTGACTTCAAAACCAAAGACCCCGCTAAAAAGGAGAACTGTAGACCAATTTCCCTGATGAACATGGATGCAAAAATCCTCAACAAGGTATTAGCCAACTGGATCCAACAATACATTAAAAAAGTTATTCACCACGACCAAGTGGGATTTATACCTGGGATGCAGGGCTTGTTCAATATCTGCAAAACAATCAATGTGATTCACCACCTCAATAAAAGAAAGGACAAGAACCACATGACCCTCTCAATAGATGCAGAGAAAGCATTTGACAAAACACAGCATCGTTTCTTGGATTCCTACTCCCAAGAAAGTAGGGATAGGAGGATCATAACTCAAGATCATAAAAGCCATATATGAAAGACCCAACACTAATATCATCCTCAATGGGGGAAAACTGAGAGCTTTCCCCCTTAAGGTCAGGAGCAAGACAAGGATGTCCACTCTCGCCACTGTTATTCAACATAGTATTGGAAGTCTTAGCCTCAGTAATCAGACAACACAAAGAAATAAAAGGCATCCAAATCAGCCAGGAGGAGGTCAAACTTTCACTCTTCGCAGGTGATATGATATTCTATATGAAAAACCCAAAAGATTCCACAAAAAAACTGCTAGAACTGATCCATGAATTCAGCAAAGTTGCAGGATATAAAATCAGTGCACAGAAATCAGTTGCATTCCTACACACCAACAATGAAGCAACAGAAAGAGAAATCAAGGAATCAATCCCATTCACAATTGCACCAAAACCATAAAATACCTTGGAATAATTTTAACCAAAGAGGTGAAAAATCTATACACTGAAAACTATAGAGAGCTTATGAAAGAAATTGAAGAAGACACAAAAAAAATGCAAAAAGATTCCATGCTCTTGGATAGGAAGAACAAATATTGTTAAAATGTTGATACTACCCAAAGCAATCTACATATTCAATGTAATAGCTATCAAAACAACACCATCATTCTTCACAGAGCTAGAACAAACAATCCTAAAATTTGTATGGAACCAGAAAAGACCCCAAATAGCCAAAGCAATCTTGAAAAAGAAAACCAAAGCAGGAGGCATCACAATCCCAGACTTCAAGCTGTATTACAAAGCTGTAATCATCAAGACAGTATGGTACTGGCACAAGAACAGACACTCAGATCAATGGAACAGAATAGAGAACCCAGAAATGGACTCACAAACGTATGGCCAACTAATCTTTGACAAAGCAGGAAAGAATATCCAATGGAATAAACACAGTCTCTTCAGCAAGTGGTGCTGGGAAAACTGGACAGCGACATGCAGAAGAATGAACCTGGGTCACTTTCTTACACCATACACAAAAATACACTCAAAATGGATAAAAGACCTAAATGTAAGGCAGGAAGACATCAAAATCCTCGAGGAGAAAGCAGGCAAAAACCTCTTTGATCTTGACTGCAGCAACTTCTTATTCAACATGTCTCCAGAGGCAAGGGAAACAAAAGCAAAAATGAACTATTGGGACCTCATCAAAATAAAATCTGTGCAGCGAAGGAAACAATTGGCAAAATTAAAAGAAACAAGTGGAATGGGAGAAGATATTTGCAGATGACATATCAGATAAAGGGTTAGTATCCAAAATCTATAAAGAACCTATCAAACTCAACACTCAAAAAACAAATAATCCAGTGAAGAAATGGGCAAAAGACACGAGTAGGCACTTCTCCAAAGAAGACATCCAGATGGCTAACAGACACATGAAAAACTGCTCCACATCACTCATCATCAGGGAAATACAAATCAAAACCACAATGAGATACCACCTCACACCTGTCAGAATGGCTAATATTAACAACTCAGGCAACAACGGATGTTGGTGAGAATGTGGAGAGAGGATCTCTTTTGCACTGCTGGTGGGAATGCAACTGGTGCAGCCACTCTGGAAAACAGTATGGAAGTTCCTCAAAAAACTAAAAATAGAACTATCCTATGACCCAGCATTGAACTACTTGGTATTTATCCAAGGGATACAGGTATGCTGTTTCAAAGGGGCACATGCCCCAATGTTTATAGCAGCGCTACCAACAATAGCCAAAGTATGGGAAGAGCCCAAATGTCCATTGGTGGATGACTGGATAAAGAAGATGTGGCATATATACAATGGAGTATTACCTGGCAATCAAAAAGAATGAAGTTTTGTCATTTGCAACTACGTGGATGGAACTAGAGAGTATTATGCTAAGCAAAATTAGTCAGAGAAAGACAAAAATCATATGACTTCACTCATAGACGACTTTAAGACACAGAACAGACAAACATAAGGGAAGGGAAGCAAAAATAATATAAAAACAGGGAGGGGCTCTTTAAGAGCCTCTTAAATACGGACTCTTTAAGAGTCTCTTAAGTTAAGGGACTCTTAAATATGGAGAACAAACAGAGGGTTACTGGAGGGTTTGTGGGAGGGGGGATGGGCTAAATGGGTAAGGAGCCTTAAAGAATCTACTCCTGAAATCATTGTTGCACTATATGGTAACTAACTTGGATGTAAATTAAAAAAATAAAATAAAATAAAATAAAATAGAACATGAAAAAATAAATAGATAAATAAACATTAAAAAATTTTTTTAAGAAAAAGAGAGAAAATCATTGAAATTATGAATCATAGATTCTGAAGTGGGTAAGGACAAAAATAAAGATAACATAGGAATCAGAATTAATGAAAAGAAAGAGCCAGTGGTTGTAGGCCCCAGTGAAGGGGAGCAATTGAGTGATTACACTGTAAGCTGAGGAAGTAGTGGTCAGAAAATGGAATGTCTGGGGCTCTTGGGTGGCTCAGTTGGTTGAGTGTCCAACTTCGACTTTGGCTCAGGTCATGATCTCTCAGTTCATGAGTTTGAGCTCCACATCTGGCATGCTGCTGTCAGCCTGTCAGCAGAAAGCCCACTTCAGATCCTCTGTCCACCTCTCTCTGCCCTCCCCCTTCTTATGCACTCCCCAAAATAAATAAATATTTTTTTTAAAAAAGAAAGAAAATGGAGGTGGGATAATTCTTTGGCAATAGAAAAGACCAGGAATGGCTATGGCTAAAGTAGAATGTATCAATAAAATTCCTTTATTGATAAATGAATGAAAGAAAGGAGGTCAGACCACTGAATGGGGTCATCTATATGGGCACTGAAGTCACTCAAGATGATGGACTCAAGACTAAGACTTTGAGACAAGTGCAAAATTTTCATAGAAAAAAAATTATCCACGAGTCTGAAGGTAACGATGCCAAGGAAATGGTAAGCAGCAAAAACTTCTAAGGAGCGAGTGATTTTTCTAATAGGAAGAGAAGAATAATGGCTTGAAAGGAGACAGAAGGAACAAGGAAATACACCACATTCCCCCTGAAGAATTGCAGAGTTTGAGAGAAGGAGACATATGCAAGGGAAGCAGTGTCCTGTAGGAAAATCCAGGTTACAGTTAAAGCCAGGGGATTCAAGGGACAGGAAATAAAGAAACAGTCTGAGGAAACAGAAGGTTTTCCAGTCATGTTGCTGGACTTCTGAAGAATACAGCTGATAGTTTTGTGAAGTATGCAAGAGCATGGATGTTAGACCAAAGGAGAAAACTGAGCATATTATGGTGTTAGGAGTACAGAAGAGAATTGGGGCACCTGGATAGTTCAGTCCATTAAGTCTCTGACTTTAGCTCAGGTCATGATCTCATGGTTTATGAGTTTGAGCCCCACATTGTGCTCTGTGCTGACAACTCAGAGCCTGGAGCTTGCTTTGGATTCTGTTTCCCTCTCTGCCCCTCCCCAGCTCTCTCTCTCTCTCTCTCAAAAATAAATAAACATTAAAAAAAAATTTAAAGAATACAGAAGAGAATAGAGGACCAAAGGAGCTTATGATTTGGGTGATGATCAAAGAAACCAAGAATGGTAAGCAGACAGAATTGCCACATCAGACAAGAGGAAGAGAAGGGGAAGGGTATAGTAGCCTCCTAAATCATCTGACATGCAGCTGGACGTCTCAGGTAGTAAGCAAGAAAGTCCAAATCTAATTATTAGGCACTCAAGAGTTATTGGCTTCAGTCCTATGTTCCTGGCTCCAGGCAAGGGTCAGGCAACAAACCAAGGGACCCCAGGGACCAAGAGGAAAGCTGCACTGTAAAGTTCTGTTCTGAAACAACCCTACAAGATCCTGTCCAGAAACATGGGAGATGGTCATGCTGACTGACAGTGCTCTGTGCTATTTTGTGCCCCCGCCTGCATGCCCCCCTATGTCTCAAGTTTTGGTTCAAGTTTCAGTCACACCTGCTTTGTCACCCACTGCCTGTCCATATAGCTCCCTGCCTGGCCTACAGTATCTTTATTGGTAAAATGGACATACTATCTCTGATCACCTGTTATTCACGGAGAGATATAAATGATGTGAAAGGGCTTTGGAAAATGTAGTAAGTTAAATAGCTGGAGGCACTGTGACTTCTCCTCACTTTGCCCACTCCTGATTCAGATCCGTTCTCGTGGTCCCCAGTCCCTCGCTGTGTCATAGCCCTTTGATCCATCTTGGCGTAGTGAGGGGCAAAGCTACATGTTATCCCAAGGAACACAGACTAATACTACAGCCCCATTTCTTCTCTCTATTTCCTGTGATCAATTCTCCAACCTAGCAACTGGGGCCATTTCCCTGGCTGGTGAGCATGCTGACTTACCCAAAGGGAGGGGGACACACATGTCATAATGGGCATTGAGCCATGGGATGATGTGATGGCTGGTTTGTGAGATAAATGCTGGGGTAGGTCTGAGCTTGTGCCCAGTTGCTCATTTTGCCAAGACGAGTAGCTAGAGAAACGTCGTTTGGAAAAATGACAAGAAAGCTGCCCCCAATTTCTTCATCTCAGCCCCAGCCTACAACTTCCCGCTCTGTCCCCTCATACTCTCGTTTCCCAACGCATCTTCCTCCCCTGCCTCCGAAAACTTCTGGCTGTCAGACTGTTCCCCAGTGCCGTCCACTTCCCTCAGTTTACAGCCCTACCTCTTTCCCACCTCTGACTAGAGTCATCCCTTCTTGCTACCCTACCTTACCAGTTTCCCTGCCCAGCTCTTCCTCTGTTCCTTCCAGACCACCCCCTCACCGCTCTGTTCATCTCGCACCTCTTTCCTGTTACTGTTTTGTCTTGGCTCCTACTCCCCCTCCTAGCCCTTCTTTCTAGATCCTTGGAGTCGGGTTCTCCCCAGCACTCCAACCAGCCCCAACCAGACCTCCATGATTCACAAATCTCATCCTGGAGGAATGGTTTCCCAGCAAGTGGGACAGTTCTGGTACAGTCCATAGGTGCTAGGACTGTGGATCCCCAGGAGCCTGACCTGATGAACATCGGGAATTTGAGAGAATGGCCAGCCAACATCCATTTTGGAGGGTAAGCTCAGTTATTTACAGGACCCCTTTTCCATGATGGTGTTTTTCAGCCATAACCTGAACATCTTACTACTGTCTGTATTTTGCCTTCATCCTTGTCAATCCTCTTCAGATGCCAGAGACACGTTTCATAGGATCCTTTTTCTAGAGAATCTGTTACTTTCCTCTCTTATCTGATAAGCCAGCCTGAGTGAACTTTTACATTTGTAACTTGCTTCTCCATAGAACTTGGTCTGTGACCACGGAGCAAATAGCAAGACCAGAGACAGAAAGTAGAGAAGAGTGAGTGGAAAACATCTAATCTGATCTCTAGGAGGTAAATCCTATTGATCTGCCCTAGATTAAAGTGAATGCAAGAATGGGTGACCCCCTAAGAACTCACACACAGAACACAAGGCCCCTATTATAGTTATATGGGGGATTAAGGTTTTTGGTCTGGTTCCTCCAAGACTCTATTTCTCCACATACTCGGACCGTAGAAACTTGCCAGGGACTTTGTGCCTTTGAGAAATGCCTCCTGCAAGAAGATGATGGGTGTGTCAGGGGGTGGGCCTCCATTGTGTTCTCATCCATACTCTGAAGGCTGAACCTCTATACCCCAGAATATGGCAGGTAGCAGAGCCTAGAAGGCAAGGACACGTCCAGATCCTACCCAGAGAGCATCAGATGAACAGATGATACATTTTCTTAAAAGTGCTCTTCTCAAACTAATCATAGATTCAGTGCATTCACAACCAAAATCCTAACAAACATTTTTAGGGAACTTGACAAGCTGATTATAATTTGGATGGATTATAATTTGGATGGCAAAAGGGCCAAGAATAGCCAAGACTCTCTTAAGAACTGGTAGGAACAATTTTCCTACCAGATATCAGGACTTATCACAAAAAGAGTAATTAAGATAGTATAGCAGTAGTACAAGCATAAACCAATAGACAAGTGGCATAGAAAAGAATCCAGAAACGGGTTTACACATATGTGGACACTTGACTTAAGATAAAAGTATCATAGCAGAACAAGGGGGCTAGGACTATCTTTTCAATAAATTGGTTCTTGGTCTATTGGATAGTCAAATGGAAAAAACTAAGCTAGATTCCTATCACATACTACGACAAAAATCAATTTCAGGTAAAAGATGCATCTAAATATTAAAGAGTAAAAATAAGTCATGTAGAATTGTTCTGTCATACATGGACATTGAGCATGTGAGATGTGCTATTGAGTATGAAAGGTGCACTGGATTTTAAACACTTAGTATGAAAGAACAATAAAATATCTCAATAGTTTCTAAATTAAAATGTTGAAATGAGAATCTGGATATACTGGGCTAAATAAAACATCTTTCAAATTAATTGAATTCTTCTTGCTCTTTTATTAAAAAAAATTTTTTTAATGTTTATTTATTTTTGAGAGAGACAGAAACAGAATGTGAGTGGGTTGGGGCAGAGAGAAAGGGAGACACAGAATCCGAAGCAGGCTCCAGGCTCCGCGCTGTCAGCACAGAGCCTGACGCAGGGCTCAAACTCACGAGCTGTGACATCATGACCTGAGTCGAAGTCGGATGCTCAACCAACTGAGCCACCCAGATGCCCCTTTGATCTTTTATTTTTAGAAAAATTTCTTAATGTTCCTTTATTCTTGAGAGACAGTGTGAGCAGGGAAGGGACAGAGAGAGAGGGAGACACAGAATCCAAAGCAGGCTCCAGGCTCCAGGTTCCAAGCTGTCAGCACAGAGCCTGATGCAGGGCTCGAACCCACAAACCACGAGATCGTGACCTGAGCCAAAGTCGGACGCTTAACCCACTGAGCTACCCAGGTGCCCCTCTTTTTGCTCTTTTAATTAGATACTAGAAAATTTTAAATTACTTGTGTGGCTTGCCTCAGAGTTTTATTGGACAGTCCTGATTTGAAGGTTATATAAGAAAATATCTTCACAACATCAGGTAGAAAAAAATGTCTACAATGGCACTTAGAAAGCACTAATCATAAAGGGAAAAACTGATATATTTGACCATATTTAAATTTTAAGAAGATACTACAAAGTGTCTTTCAAGTTATCAAAACAACATTATTAAGAGACTAAAAAGGCAAACAGTACAGCGGGAAAAGAATTTGTAGAACATACAACTCCCATCATTAATACATGATGACCTCCAACAAACTGATAAAGAGAAGACAAACAATCCAAAAGAAAAATAGAATAAGATTTATAACAGGAACTTCATAAAGAGGATGTCCAAATGACCAATAAGCATACCAAAAAAGTTGGCCAATCTCCTTAGTCAGTAGAAAGATGCAAATTAAAACCATAATGGGATGGACTCCCAAGTATATGGCCAACAAAATGTTGGCACATGTGCACCAAGAGACATCTATAACAAATGTGCACACAAGGGGCACCCGGGTGGCTCAGTTGATTGAGCTTCTGACTTCGGCTCAGGTCATGATCTCGCGGTCTGTGAGTTTGAGCCCCACGTCAGGCTCTGTGCTGACAGCTCAGAGCCTAGAGCCTGCTTCAGATTCTGTGTCTCCTTCTCTCTCTGACCCTCCCCCATTCATGCTCTGTCTCAAAAATAAATAAACATTAAAAAAAATTTTTTAATAAATTAAAAAATGTGCACACAGCATTATTTGTAAGAGTCCATATTGAAACAGCCCAATGTCCATCAGGAGTAGAATGAGTAAATAAATTGTGGTATAGTCACAAAACCGAACAGTACACAGCAATGAAATCACAGCTACACACAACAGCATAGATGAATTTCACAAACATAATGTTGAGCAAAAGAAGTCAAACACAAAGGTATGTGTACCATATGATTCCATTTATATAATGTGAAAAACAGGGCAAGTAATCTTTGGTGTTCCACATCAGGATAGTGGTTACCTTTGAGGAGAACAGGGAAGACAGTGTTCAGGGGGGTGGGTGGTGGTGTGAGAGAGGCCTCTGGGATGGTGTTAGTGTTCTAGTGTCAGCTTCTGAGATGGTTACACGGATGTACTTTGTGCTGAATCAGTACGAGCTGCCCCTTTTGGAGGAAAGCACTTTGCTGTGTACGTGCAATGTTTCACCATAAAAAGGTTTTGTTTTGATTTTGAAACATGAGTGCTTATCGAGAATCCCTAACTTATAACTGAGTTCTGATGTCGTGGTGTCAGGCAGGAGGTGCAAGGGGCTTCCACAAAGGACCCAGAGGCTCTCTCCTTTTGTCTTCCCTCCCCATCTGCCAAATGTAGAGAGGGCATCATATGGTCTTTCTCTTTTATTTGTTAATATGGTGAATTGATATTTCCAAATACTACACCAACCTTACGTCTCTTCGACAAACCCCACTTGGCTATGGTATATTATTCTTTTCATATATTGCTGGATACAATTTTCTAATACTTAGTTAAGGATTTTTACATCTATGCTCATGAGGGTTATTTACCTTTAGTCTTGCTTTTTGTAATAATTTGCCTGGTTTCAGTGTTGATGTAATGCTGACCTCACAATGAGTTAGGAAATGGGACGCCCGGCTGGCATGCAGTTCTTGATCACAGGGTCGTGAGTTCGAGCCCCACGTTGGGGGGCGGGGTGGCGCTTATTTAACATTTTTCAGTTAAAAAAATTAAAATAGCACATAAAAAAATGAGTTGGGAAATGCTTCTTCCACTTCTGTTTTCTGAATGAGTGTGTGTGGGAATGGTATTTTCTGCATATGTTTGACAGGCTGACCAGAGAAGCCATCTGGACCATGTGGGGAATTTTTCAATTACAAACTGAATTTTTAAAAATAGATATAAAGCAATGCAGATTTTCCATTTCTTCTCTTTTCCTTTTTTTTTTTCTATCTTTGTCAGTTCTAGAAACCTATGCCTTCACAGAAGTTATCCATTTCATCTAAGTTTTCAAATTTCTGTTTGTTGCTTTTTCTCCTGGCTCTAGGTCACATTTTCCTACTTCTTAACTGTCTGCTTTTCTAATACTTTTCTATTGGTGCTGCTCCCTGGGAATGATACATTGTTGAGTGCTGGATTTTGTTGTCTTTTTTTTAAAGTTTTATTTACTTATTTTGAGAGAGAGAGAGCATGAGCAAGGGAGGGTAAGAAAGAGGGAGAGAGAGAATCCCAAGCAGGCTCCATGCTATCAGTGTGGAGCCCCACGCGGAGCTTGAACTCCCGAACCTTGAGATCATGACCTGAGCCAAAATCAAGAGTCAGATGCTTAACCGACTGAGCCACCCAGACACCGCTGTTGTTTTCTTTAAAAGGTATTGGAAATCTTTCTGGCAGGCCACTTGGCCATTTGTGGATCCATTTGATACTTTCAGAGCTTGTTTGTGAACTTTGTTGGGGAAAGGCTAGACCAACGTTTTCTCTAAAGCTAGCTTAGTCCTATTACTAAAATGCAAACTTCCGGGGGCCTCTACCCAACACCTTCAACTAGGACTCTCTACCCTGTGTGGCCAGAACTCACTCTTCTCTCCATCCCATATGAGCTCTGGGTGGTGTTGGGCTCACAGCTCCCCAGTCACTTCACTGAGTTTCGCCCTTCTTAGTATCAGGCAAGACTCAAGGGGTTTCCATGCACATCTTTGGCTCTCCTTCCCTCTCTCCCCCACCCCTCCCTCCAATTTCCTGCTCCACAAATTGTCAGCTGCCTTGCACTCCTGAACCTCAGTCTGTGTCTCCCCAACCAGCCAGTATCACCTGCTCAGCTTGGGATTCCCTTCCCTGCATATTTCAGAAAGTGTCTCCAGAGAGAAATGTGGAGCGACTGTAGGGTTCATCTCACTTGTCCCCCTTCTCTCGAGGAATCACAGTCTAGCACCACTCGGTGCCCAGGGTCTGCATTTGCCTAGTTGTTTGCAGCAGGAGAGCAAGCCCAGAAGGAAAAGTCTTGTTTTCTTATTTTACCCTCTGTTTTGCCTCTCCAATCTCCTACATTCACTCTGTACCATGTAGACTCCATCTCGTACCATATAGAGTTGGTCTGTTTGTAGTTTTAAGTAATAGGATTATACTTTAAACCTTAGCCTTTTTTTTTAAATATGAAATCTATTGTCAAATTGGTTTCCATACAACACCCAGTGCTCATTCCAACAGGTACCCTCTTCAATACCCATCACCCGCCCTCCCCTCCCTCCCATCCGCCATCAACCCTCAGTTTGTTCTCAGTTTTTAAGAGTCTCTTATGTTTTGGCTCCCTCCCTCTCTAACCTTTTTTTTGTTTCTTCCCCTCCCCCATGGTCTTCTGTTAAGTTTTTCAGGATCCACATAAGAGTGAAAACATACGGTATCTGTCTTTCTCTGTATGACTTATTTCACTTAGCATCACACTCTCCAGTTCCATCCATGTTGCTACAAAAGGCCATATTTCATTCTTTCTCATTGCCACATAGTATTCCATTGTGTATATAAACCACAATTTCTTTATCCATTCATCAGTTGATGGACATTTAGGCTCTTTCCATAATTTGGCTGTTGTTGAAAGTGCTGCTATAAACATTGGGGTACAAGTGCCCCTATGCATCAGCACTCTTGTATCCCTTGGGTAAATTCCTAGCAGTGCTATTGCTGGGTCATAGGGTAGATCTGTTTTTAATTTTTTGAGGAACCTCCACACTTAAACCTTAGCCTTTGATAGTTTTTCCAATGAGCCCTGTTTTAAGGTCTTCCCTTACTGCTGCAGTGATCTAATTTGTGGTTCTAACTGCTGCATAGCAGCTCACCAGCATACAACGTATAGCTCTTTATTTATTAAGACATTTTGTATGATAGGGATACCTATTTTTACTTTTTTTTCTTCATAAAAGTTTCATGCATTCTTTGTTAGGTTAACTCCTAGATAATTCAGTTTGTTGCTAATGTGAATGGCATTTTCTATTATATTTTTCTAGTTGGTTTCCATGACCTAGGTCTCTGCATCTGCTTCCAATTGAGATGGTAACACAGAGATTTCAAGAGAAATCTGCAACCTCAGACACTAGATGAGAAACTAGAGGGCCAGACCTCTTCAGCTTTTTCAATACATAGTCGGGGAGTTTAGAAACACACTGATGGCTTGGAATGGCCCAAGGTAAGCAGAAGGTAGCCCCAGAGAGTCACTGGGCTAGCCTGTAGTGGGCTGGGTTGTGATGTGCTCAGAATCCATATCAGGGCACCTGGGAAACATAATAATGTGAGACTGGAGTGGAGAGGAGATAAAGTTACAGTGACTCCCACCTCTCCTCCTTCTGAGCCTCTCCCTAGCCCTAGCCTTGTATGGAGGAACGGATGCTGGACCACTGGGCCAAGCTGAAGAAAGGTCAGTTTAGCAGGGGACAAATACTTCTAGAATGATGGTTCATCTCTACTTAGGCTTAGGAAGGTAGTGAAAACTTTTTTTTAAAAGTTATTTGTTTATTTTGAGAGACACAGAGATAGTGTGAGTGGAGGAGGGGCAGAGAGAGAGGGAGACGGAGACCCCCAAGCAGGCTCCCTGCTGTAGCACAGAGCCCAATGTGGGGCTCAAACCCATGAAATTGTGAGATCGCGACCAGAGCCAAAACCAAAAGCCAGATGCTTAATCAACTGAGCCACCCAGGCACCCTGGTAGTGAAATCTTTAGAAGGCTGTTTGAGCCTTTGCTAGAAAAAGGGATCCAGGGGCACCTGGGTGGCTCAGTTGGTTAAGTGTCCAACTTCAGCTCAGGTCATGATCTCACGGTTCATGCCCCCCATTGGGCTCTGTGCTAGCAGCTCAGACCCCGGAGACTGCTTCGGATTCTGCGTCTTCCTCTCTCTCTGCTCCTCCCCCACTGGTTCCCTCTCTCTCTCTCAAAAATAAGTAAAACATTAAAAGAAAAAGAAAAAGGGACCCAGGTGTGGCTCACAATGATGAATAACAAAGGCTTCTTTGGCTCAGCCGTGGTGTGATAAAGTGTGTTTGCGTTTCTTTATCATGTAAGGGTTTATGTAATGATGTAAGCAGAAGATCACAGTACTAACTGATCAGACATCCAATCAGTTAGCAAACATTTACCAAACACCTATATCTGTCCACACTATGCCAGGTACTGGCAGTGCAGAGATGGCCCTGATATATTTCTTATTCTCGAGTAACTTACCTATAAACAAAGAAGCTTAGTAAAGTATTCCAGGAACTACAGATTGGGAGTAGAACATGGCACAGAAAAAAATTGGACTAGGGGCTATAGAGTCCAGAAAGGTTTCTGAAAGATTACATGTGAGCTCATTATAAACACGTGTTCTCCAGACAGACAAGGGGGAAAGAACCTTCCAGGACAAGGGCAAGGAGCAGCAGGAGCTAAAACAAGAAGCCACTAAGTAGCTGGCTGGGCTCAGGAAACTTCAGGTGTGTCATATAACTGATGTGTTCAACACTGGGTCCCAGACCTAAACACATCCTGGACCACACTGTGTCCTGAATGAATGGATGGATGGATGGATGGATGGATAGATCAATGCATGAAGCACTTAGCTGAAAAGTGCATGGGCTGGCAAACTGTATTATAGGAGGTATCTAGAGTTGTCATATTCATAGAAAAAGAAAGTAAAATGGTAGTTGCCAGAGGCTAGGGGGAGGGGGACATGGGGAGTTGTTTAATGGCTGTGAAATAATTCTGGAAATTGGTTTCACATAATGTGAACCGCTAAACACTAAACTATATCCTTGAAAATGCTTCTGGTGGTAAATTTTATGTTATGTGTATTTTATCACAATTAAATTTTTAAACGAAATAAACTATAAAGTCCCCCAAATTATTTATATTAGGAAATAATTCTTGTCTGTATCACATGGGTGATAAGGGCCAGAATAACTTGTCAGACTTGAACTTCCTCTGTTTTGTGAGATAGACCTTTATCTGTTTTGTGAGTCTAGGCATCTGCTTTAAAAGGGAGAGGTTTCTGACTCCTCTCAAAATCTTTTTTAGGAAATGACTGTCCAAGGTGAGGATCAATCAAGCCCATTACCTCCGGGGTCTGCCGCTGGACGGCATCCTTTCCTGACCGTATGCAGGGGCGGTCCTAGTAACCAGGGTCTTGAGAAGCTGGGGAAGGTGAGTCGAGCTTAGTGGTTCTTCGGAAGGAAGTGGGGCAAAGTATAAGGTTGGGGGAAGGGGGATGGGC
Organism: Panthera uncia; assembly: GCF_023721935.1. Lineage (NCBI taxonomy): Eukaryota > Metazoa > Chordata > Mammalia > Carnivora > Felidae > Panthera > Panthera uncia. The sequence goes on along the minus strand of NW_026057585.1, from coordinate 71,465,271 downwards.
GGACCGGAGGGGGTCAGAGGGAGGCGACGCCGTTGCCGGAAGGCGACGCCGTTGCCTGGAGACAGCGTGGGACGCCGTTGCCAGGAGATGGCAGTCTCCCCGCACCCGCAAGCCATCCAGGGCAGTGAGAAGTAGTTGGACGGATCTGAGCGGAGCCCCGCCACAGTCATGGCCGGTCGCCAAAAGGAGGTGATCATAGATGAGGTCCATCAGAACCAGATCCTGCGCGAATTGTACCTCAAAGAGCTTAGAACCCAGAAACTCTACACAGAGTACCACGTGAATCCCCTCCGCAAGGGTGAGAGGCGCTTGGGGCAGAGGAAGGGGACAGGGGCGGGGCAGGAAGGAGGGCCTTGAGGGTGCGGGGCAGAAGTGCGGGGTGCAGCACAGTAGGAGACGCCTTCTCTGACCTCGCCCCCCTTCCTAGATTTCAGGACTCTTGATTGTTGGGGGTGAGGGTTATCTCACTCCGCATCCCATCAAATACATTAATATGTTAAAATGCACACGCACCGCGATTAAATAGTATTTTTTGTGTTGCAAACTGGTGCAGCCACTCTGGGAAACAGTGTGGAGTTTCCTCAAAAGGTTAAAAATAGAACTACCCTACCACCCAGCAATTGCACTACTAGGTATTTATCCAAAGGATACATGAGTGCTGATTCGAAAGGGCACATACACCCCAATGTTTATAGCAGTGCTATTGATAATAGCCAAGGTATGGAAAGAGCCCAAATGTCCATCCACAGATGAATGGATAGAGAAGATGTGGTATATATATATATATATATATATATATATATATATATATATACACACACACACACACACACACC
>NW_026057585.1:71408642-71464035 GCF_023721935.1 Panthera uncia | reverse complement strand
AATGAAATCTTGCCATTTGCAACTACATGGATGGAACTGGAGGTTATTATGCTGAGTGAAATTAGTCAGACAGAGAAAGACAAATATCATATGACTTCACTCATATGAAGACTTTAAGAGACAAAACAGCTGAACATAAGGGAAGGGAAACAAAAATAATATAAGAACAGGGAGGTGGACAAAGCATGAGACTGATAAATATGGAGAACAAACAGAGGGTTACTGGAGGGGCTGTAGGATTTTATGTTTTGTCTTGCTCTGTGTTTTGGTTTGTTGTTAATAAGCTAGTTGTTTGTTTGTTTGATTGCTTGTTTTCTCCAGGCTTCTAGTAATGTCTTAGCCCTTCAGAAAGTTCAGGGATGGTGGACTCAGGGCCCATAGCGTCCCCCGATAAAACAGCCCTGCCCCTACTCTTCTCACTTGGCACATTCTTTGGGTGGTTGCATCTGGTCCGGTAACATCAGCTGCCCCTGAATGACTCTGGGTCTCAAAAGGAGCCCCAGACCCATGAACCCAACCACTGCCCAGCTCTCTTCCCCTGGACAACCCATGAGTACCTCAGACTCACCAGCTGGAAAACTGGGGGCATCCACACCTCTCCCGCCCCCCCTGCTGCTACTCCAGAATATCTTTGAGCAAAAGTTACCACAACCCACGTTAGTAGCCTAGAAGTCATCCTCAGTCTCTCTCTCCCTCACTCCAAACACGTGGAAGTGGTCACATCTCTCTCACCTGACCCTTCCGGGTTCTTACCTTAGCAAAAGACTGTGGTGCTTGTGGAGGCATCTCTACTTCTCACTTCCTTCCACCCTCTAATTAGGGCCTGAGTCCACCTCTCCAGCCTCTTCCCCCCACCCCCAAGCCTCCTCACTTCTGTCTGCACTGAGAGAGAGAGAGAGAGAGAGAGATAACTACCCTCTTCCTCCAAGCCCTCCTGACCCCACACCCCCACCTCTCCATCCTCCTGGAGCTACGCTAAAAGTGAGTTCCATCCCACCATTCCCTCTGTAAAATCCTCAGTGGCCCCACAGCTTCTGAACTGAGGTTTAAACCAGTCAGTACAGAAGACCCCTGTGACTCTGGCTCTGCTGCCCACCCAGCCCCATTGGGACTCCCCTCCCCAGCCACACACTACTCCTTTAATAAATATTTTAGTGCCCACTCTGTACCAGCCACACACTCCCTTCTGTCCCACCGTGTCTAAATAGAATGGATTTCCTAAATACATCACACCATTCCCCTGCCTCGGTACCATTGTTTCTTCTTCCAGAATTTCTCCCCCAACTTCCGGGCCTAATTAACAGTAGTCCACTGCAGCTCAGCTCTGCAGAGAAAATGTAATGCGATTTTCTAAACAAAAATTGCATATATTTAAGATGTACAACATGATGTTTTGATATACATATACAGAGTGAGATGATTACAACAGTCAAGCTAAACTGCATACCCATCTCCTCAGTTACCCTGTGTGTGTGTGTGTGTGTGTGTGTGTGTGTGTGTGTGTGTGGTGAGAGTACAGAAAATGTAATGTCTTCATTTTGCTCATAACTAATCTAGTTTTCCTCTGGAGCTCCCAACCACTAATTTCAGGAATGCAAATTAACTGTCCAATTCTGTTTAAACTTGTTCCATTCCCACAATTTAAATAATCCCTTCAGGCAACACTCAGGCTTTCTAGATCTCCTGGCTCTTGTCCCTTGGGCACATGATTCATATGATCCATTGGGACAAAGTCAGGAAATATTAGAACTTGTATTTGTGCTAGAACTTGTATTTATGTTTATTTTTAGGCATAAAGAAAAATTATACTGCTCATAGTATATAGAGACTATATAAATATACATGTATTAGGCGCATGCTTGGAAGGTTTTACTGGTAGGAGTCTGAGGTAAAACATCACTTGGGAGACTACTGGTTCCTTCTGGCCTCTGCTCATTTCCTACTGCCCTCCACCTATCTCACTGCACTGCAGTACTCTGGCCTTCTTGATGTTTCTCAAACTCACCAAGCTCACTCTCAGATTCTTCCCACGTGTCGTCACACAGCACATTCCCTCTCTTTGTTTGAAATTTTGCTCTAATATGTCTCCTTAGAGATGAGACATCCTCACCCCCCATCCCACCATCAACTCTCTACCCGTGTGAAATACTTTACTGTTCTACATCTCACTTATTTTGGCCCAAATATTTATTTGTTTACTGTCTGTCACCACAAATAGAAGATCAGCACAGGAACTTTCTCTGTTTATAGCCCTGTCTCCAGTGCACAGTAATTATGGGTTGAACGGATGTCTGTGGATTCTGCACCTCTGTTTTCACATAGTCTTCTGATATATCAGTGTGTGTCCAACCTTGTTTGGCTGTCTGGTATGTCTACATCCCTATAGACCACCGCTGTTTGAGAGAACCTTCTGTAATGATGAAAATGTTCTATATCTATGCTGCCCAAAATGGTAGCCATTAGCCCCCTGTGGCTACTGAGCCCTTGAAATGTGGCTAGTGTGCCCATGGAATGGATTTCTAATTGGTATTTAATTTCAAATATTCAAATTCAAGTAGCTACATGTGACTGGCGGCCACTATGCTGGACAGTGCCTCTCTGGATTGTGAGGTCCTTGCGGGCCTTATTCCCTGGTGCCCAGCACAATACCTGACATGCAGCAAACACTCAGAAAATGCTCAGCAGGTGTCTGGCCTAGGGTGGGTCGTTGAGACGGCAGGGTGTGAATGTTTTAACATGAGCTTGTGATGCTGTTTTTCTCTAGTTCACACAATCACCAGAAAGCCCATGTCTTGGCATGATAACCTGGAGGAACCTGAAGATGGTAAGTCCCAGGGCTTATGAACACCATTGAGATAGAGCACAGATATGCAGCTGGCTAGGGAGGCCTCTTGGGATAGCGGTACCTTAGGGCAACACTTTGATCATCTGAAAATTGGGCTCACGCTCATGAAGCTCATTGGAGATTGGCATACTCAACCATACAGCAGGTTCATTAACTGCCAAGCCAAGAAAAATGCTCCTAATGGCTTTGACACTGTATCCATTCATCCACTCACCAAACATCTTTGCTGTTACAAGCAGAGGTTCTGAAGTCATACTGAGTTCAAATCCTGATTCTGCCCCTCATTAGCTGTGACTTTGGGCAGATTTGTTAACTTCTCAGAACCTATCTCTCAGGGTTGTTGTGAGAATAACAAAGTAATGCAAGTACTTAGAACAGTACCTGCGGGGTAGAGACCTCATACCATAGTGAAGGAGACAGACAAGGAAATTGAGAGTAAAATTGAGATGGCAACAGCATAGAAAACAGGTGCCCTAGTCCAACAGTGGAGTTCTAGGAAGTCTTCTTGGAGGAGGTGGTAACATGGTGAGGTGGAGTAGGTCAGGTGAAGGAGACTGAAAGGACATTCTGAGTTATATGGAAAGGCACAGAAATGAGAGACATCAGCACGGCCCAAGACCTGCGGGTAGTTTGGCATGGCTGCAATATACAAGTGGGTGGGGCCACACTCAGGAAGGATGGAAGAGAATTTGATGGAAAGCCTAATCCTTCCTGGCAAGCTCTCCTCCTCCCCTCTACCTTCTTAGAGTAGAATTTGATGGAGGAAAGACGCAAGGTTTATGTAGGAGGTCAGGGTAGGAAGGTGGGGGTGGGTAGGAGGAGGGAGGATCTCGTATCATAGTGAGACGGACAAGAGACTAATAGAGCAGCTATCTGTAGCTATCTGTAGCTACAGCTATCTGTAGGAATTAAGCGTGCTATCTGTAGCCCAACTAGAGGAAAGGAGAGGAGCTGGGGGCTTGCAGCAATAAGGAAAAGAGCAGGTGGTGAGGGGTCTAAGAGCTAAGCAGCAGTTGATCGCTAACTGCTTATATTAAGGATAAGCTCAGCCCGATGCCAGCCCTTAATTACCATTCCTTCATCCATCCTCAGTCATCTTGCTGGGGTAGATATTTGCCTTCCATCTTACAGATGAGCGTAGTGGAAGGGCCAGGAATGCCTGACTACGAAGCCCAGGTTCTTCCCACTGTCAAACCGCCTCTCTCAAATTGAGACTTAGTAGGATAGAAATGGAAAAATGAAACTTTTAAAGTGCTCAAGCTGTGGAGTTACAAATACGTGTGGGGGTGGTGGCCATATATATCACCGTGCGAAGGATCTGACCTTCTTACAAGCCGCCTCCTCTCTCCACCACGGCCACATTGGCCCAGCTTGCTCGTGCCCCAGTGCCTTTGTTCTTGCTGCCTGTAGTGTGGTTTTCCTCTGCCTCTCCCTCAGGGCCGGCTCCTGCTTGGCATCTAGAGAGACCTCCCCTCACCATCCTGTCTAAAGTAGCCACCCTTGCCTCTGCGTGCCCCTTCGCCTCCCCCCTTCTACACAGCTAGCATCACTATAACCATCCGGTTTATTTGTCCCCTTGTGTATTGGGTCCCCTATCCCCCCACCTAGACCACAAGCTCTGGGAGAGCGCGAACCATAACTGTCACACTGCTCTACCTCTGGGGTCCAGAACAGTGCCTGGCACAGAGTTTGTGCTCAACAAATACTTGCTGAAAGATGAGTTTTGCAAGGCCTTGGCAGGCCCCTGAGGCCATGTGCCGTATCTCCAAGGAAGGATGTGGCCAGGGTAAAGAGCATGGGAGCTCTTGGACCCAAAGCCTGCCTCCTTCATAACTCATGCCTCATCTCCCAGCCAGGTTTCTAAATCTTCTTCACCATGCTGCCCTGGGGCCAAGGAAGAAATACCCAGAGACACAGACTGAAAGCCAAGAAATCGGATGGGACTCAGAGCCCTTGGTAAGTGTGGCTCCTTTACTTCGGGAGCCCAAAGGCAACAGAGGTGGTGGCTAAAAAAGCAGTATATGAAGCCAGACTGGCTGGGTTTCCACTCTGGCTACCACTTCCTAGCTGTGTGACCTTGGGTAAGTGACTAAACTCTTTCCTGACTCTGTTCCCTCACTGTAGAATGGAGATATTACAGACATCACCTCATACGTTTGCTATGAGGATTAGAGGAGGTTGTATTTGTAAGGTGCCTTAAACGGTGCCTAACACATAGCAACTGCCGTGTAAGTGTTGACCAAAGGTTGCCGGTGACTGCCTGAGTTTGCCGTACCAGTTTTTACTAGGGCGATCTTGGGCACGTAACATCACAGGGTTCCACTCCCTTATCTGTAAAATGGGAATGCTGGTAACACACACCTCATTTGATTGGAAGGGGACCGGGAGCTGCGAGGAGCCCAGGAAATGTAATCATCAGCACATTGTCACCCAACATGAGCTGGGGCTTCTGTTACTGAGGAAGAAAAGCAGGGTTTCGAACAGAGAATTTGAAGAACTTCCTGCCACGTTTGTCTTTGAACTTGCTCGTGTCTTTTGTCACTTAGAAAGTTTTAGTTTTTAAGTAGTCAAACGTGCCAGCCTTTTCCCTCACAGTTTCTGGGGTTTGTGCCTTGCTTAGGAAAACACCTTCACTATCCAGAGTTGCAAAATGACTAGCTTTCCTTTTAGATTTCCCCCCAAGTTGTTGTGTCTTTTTAACACTTGGCTCTTAGTCCATCTGTATATTTCGCGCCTGATGTGAAGCTGGAGACACTGTTCCTCAGCTCTGACAGAGCTTCCTTCATTACCTCGAAGGCACCAAGGTCTTGCACACCCTGTATCCTTAGTTTACTGCTCCTGCAGCCTGCCTCCTGATCCCTAGCCTGTACTCCTTGGGGAGTTCTACTCAGCCTTCAGGACCACTCAGGAGGCACCTCATTATAAAGTCTCATTAAGGGATGTGGGCCCCCCCACTCCCCACCAGGTAGAGTTGGGCACCTTCCTGGTACGTTTCTGTAGCACCACATGTCTCCTGCTCCTGCACCATTCAGCTCAATTCCGTGCATCAACGTAACATGGTGGCTCTGGTGCCAGCGGCTGGAGTTCACATCCCAGCTCCACCACTTTCTAGCTGTGGAAACTGAACCTCTCAACTTCCATTTACCCACCTTAAAATGGGGTTAATAATATGGACACTTGAAGGTTTGTTGTGGGAATTAACTGAGACAATGTATATAAACTGCTTAGGGCAGTACCCAGCACATAGTAAGTGTTCAATAAATGGGGGCTGCTATGATGTGGGTTAGGAGGAATAGAAAGGAGAGCTTTAGCCCAACCAAGGACCGATGGGGTGCTTCTCCTGGCCCCTTGGCTTGATCCCAGATGTCTTCCGCTACTGAGTAATTTTCTAGTGTGCACCTTCCCAAGAACTGCCTACACACTGTAGTTCTTGAATTTCTGCCGTGGGCCTGGTCTTCTCGCCTATTTATACGGCTCTAGTCTGGGACGTGTGGTTCTGCTGAGGCGCTACAATGGGGAGATTGGAGTAAACAGCTGAGTAATAATGAAGGAAGGAAGGAAGGAAGGAAGGAAGGAAGGAAGGAAGGAAGGAAGGACTTAGCAAATAGCTGCAACGGCTCCTCCTCAGAGGTGGGGCATTGCCCTAGAGAGAGGAGACTGGGAGATAAGAAGTGGGTCCAGCAGGAGCCTCCCACCTTCACAAGGGGACTGAATCCAGGAGAGCAGTGCTCAAAGGGACAGAGGAGGAGGAGGGGTGGGGGACTAACATACAGTGTATACGGACAGGGACAGAGAGTTGTGAAGGTAAACTATCCAACGTAGATAATTAAGCAACTTTAAAAATATTACGAAGCACAAGTAATTTAGCTTGTTAGTCTTCATTTTCTTAAAGACAAAAGGCCTGGCTCCCGTGGGTACAAAGTATGCATGTGGAAATGCATCTATTTTTTTTATTTCCTTTTCTAAAATGTATTTATCTATTTTTAATTTACCTCCAAGTTAGTTAGCATATATAGCATATAGCAATAATGATTTCAGGAGTAGATTCCTTAATGCCCCTTACCCATTTAGCCCATTCCCCTCCCACAGCCCCTCTGGCAACCCTCAGTTTGTTCTCTATATTTGAGTCCTTTATGTTTTGTCCCCTTCCTTGTTTTTATGTTATTTTTGCTTCCCTTCCCTTATATTCATCTGTTTTGTATCTTAAAATCCACATATGAATGAAGTCATATAATATTTGTCTTTCTCTAACTGACTTATTTCGCTTAGCATAATACCCTCTAGTTCCATCCACGTTGTTGCAAATGGCAAGATTTCATTCTTTTTGATTGCCGAGAAATATTCCATTACATATATATACATATATACCACATCTTTAACCATTCATCTGTGGATGGACATTTGGGCTCTTTCCATACTTTGGCTATTGTCAATAGCACTGCTATAAACATGGGGGTGCATGTGCCCCTTCGAAACAGCACACCTGTATCCCTTGGATAAATACCTAGTAGTGCAATTGCTGGGTCGTAGTTCTATTTTTAACTTTTTGAGGAACCTCCATAACATTTTCCAGAGTGGCTGCACCAGTTTGCATTCCCACCAGCAGTGCAAAAGAGATCCTCTTTCTCCGCATCCTCGCCAACATCTGTTGTTGCCTGAATCGTTAATGTTAGCCATTCTGACAGGTGTGAGGTGGTATCTCATTGTGGTTTTGATTTGTATTTCCCTGATGATGAGTGATGTGGAGCAGTTTTTCATGTGTCTGTTAGCCATCTGGATGTCTTCTTTGGAGAAGTGTCTACTCGTGTCTTTTGCCCATTTCTTCACTGGATTATTTGTTTTTTGAGTGTTGAGTTTGATAGGTTCTTTATAGATTTTGGATACCAACCCTTTATCTGATATGTCATCTGCAAATATCTTCTCCTATTCCATTGGTTGCCTTTTAGTTTTGCTGATTGTTTCCTTCACTGCACAGAAGATTTTTATTTTGGTGAGGTCCCAATAGTTCATTTTTGCTTTTGTTTCCCTTGCCTCTGGAGATGTGTTGAGTAAGAAGTTGCTGTGGCCAGGGTCAAAGAGGTTTTTGCCTGCTTTCTCCTCGAGGATTTTGATGGCTTCCCATCTTACATTTAGGTCTTTCATCCATTTTGAGTGTATTTTTGTGTATGGTGTAAGAAAGTGGTCCAAGTTCATTTTTCTGCATGCCGCTGTCCAGTTTTCCCAGCACCACTTGCTGAAGAGACTGTCTTTATTCCATTGGATATTCTTTCCTGCTTTGTCAAAGATTAGCTGGCCATACGTTTGTGAGTCCGTTTCTGGGTTCTCCATTCTGTTCCATTGATCTGAGTGTCTGTTTTTGTGCCAGTACCATACTGTCTTGATGATTACAGCTTTGTAATATAGCTTGAAGTCTGGGATTGTGATGCCTCCTGCTTTGGTTTTCTTTTTCAAGATTGCTTTGGCTATTTGGGGTCTTTTCTGGTTCCATACAAATTTTAGGATTGTTTGTTCTAGCTCTGTGAAGAATGATGGTGTTGCATTGAATATGTAGATTGCTTTGGGTAGTTGACATTTTAACAGTATTTGTTCTTCCAAGCCAGGAACATGGAACATTTTTCCTTTTTTGTGTGTTTCCTTCAATTTCTTTCATAAGCTCTCTATAGTTTTCAGTGTATAGATTTTTCACCTCTTTGGTTAGATTTATTCCTAGGTATTTTATGGGTTTTGGTGCAATTGTGAATGGGATCAATTCCTTGATTTCTCTTTCTGTTGCTTCATTGTTGGTGTGTAGGAATGCAACTGACTTCTGTGCATTGATTTTTATATCCTGTGACTTTGCTGAATTTATGAATAAGTTCTAGCAATGTTTTGGTGGAATCTTTGGGGTTTTCCATATAGAGTATCATCATCTGTGAAGAGTAAAAGTTTGACTTTCTCCTTGCCAATTTTGGATACCTTTTATTTCTTTATGTTGTCTGATTACTAAGGCTAGGACTTCCAATACTATGTTGACTAACAGTGGCAAGAGTGGACATCCTTGTCTTGTTCCTGACCTTAAGGGGGAAAGCTCTCAGTTTTTCCCCATTGAGGATGATATGGGGTGGGTCTTTCATATATGGCTTAAATGATCTTGAGTTACGATCCTCCTATCCGTACTTTCTTGGGGTTTTTTATCAAGAAACGATGCTGTATTTTGTCAAATGCTTTCTCTGCATCTATTCAGAGGATCACGTGGTTCTTGTTCTTTCTTTTATTGATGTGATGAATCACATTGTTTGTTTTGCAGATATTGAACCAGATCTGCATCCCAGGTATAAATCCCACTTGATCGTGGTGAATAATTTTTTTAATGTATTGTTGAATCCGGTTGGCTAATATATTGTTGAGGATTTTTGCATCCATGTACATCAGGGAAATTGGTGTGTAGTTCTCCTTTTTAGTGGGGTCTTTGTCTGGTTTTGGAGTCAAGGTTATGCTGGCTTCATAGAAAGAGTTTGGAAGTTTTCCTTCCATTTTTTTGGAACAGCTTCAAAAGAATAGGTGTTAACTCTTTAAATGTTTGGTCGAATATTTCTGGAAAGCCATCCAGCCCTGGACTCGTTTTTTGGGAGATTTTTGATTACTAATTCGATTTCTTTATTGGTATGGGTCTATTCAAATTTTCTATTTCTTCTTGTTTCAGTTTTGGTAGTTTAAATGTTTCTAGGAATTTTTCCATTTCTTCCAGATTTACTGGCATATAATTGCTCATGATATTCTCTTATTATTGTTTATATTTCTGCAGTGTTGGTTGTGATTGCTCCTCTTTCTTTCTTAATATTATTTATTTGGGCCCTTTCCTTTTTCTTTTTGATCAAACTGGCTAGAGATTTGTCAATTTTGTTAATTCTTCCAAAGAACCAGCTTCTGGTTTCATTGATCTGTTCTACTGTTTTGTTTTGTTTTGTTTTGTTTTGTTTTGTTTGAATAGCACTGATTTCTGCTCCAATCTTTATTATTTCCCATCTTCTGCTGGTTTCTGGTTTTATTTGCTGTTGTTTTTCCAGCTGTTTAAGGTTTGAGGTTAGGTTGTGTATCTGAGACCTTTCTTCCTTCTTTAGGAAGGCCTGGGTTGCTATATACTTTCCTCTTATGACAACCTTTGCTGTGTCCCAGAGGTTTCGGGCTGTGGTGTTACCATTTTCACTGGCTTCCATGTACTTTTGTATTTCCTCTTTAACAATGTGGTTAGCCTTTTCATCCTTTAGTAGGATGTTCTTTAGTCTCCAAGTATTTGTTACCTTTCCAAATCTTTTCTTGTGGTTGATTTCGAGTTTCATAGTGTTGTGGTCTGAAAATATGCACGTTATGATTTCCATCTTTTTGTACTTGTTGAGGGCTGATTTGTGTCCCAGTAGGTGATCTATTCTGGAGAATGTTCCATGTGCACTGGAGAAGAATGTATATTCTGCTGCTTTAGGATGAAATGTTCTGAATATATCTGTTAAATCCATCTGGTCCAGTGTGTCATTCAAAGCCGTTGTTTCCTTGTTGATTTTTTGATTAGATGATCTGTCCATTGCTGTGAGTGGGGTGTTGAAGACCCCTACTATTATGGCATTATTATCAATGAATTTCTGTATGTTTGTGATTAATTGATTTCTATATTTCGGTGTGCCATGATGGGATGTTTACAACTGTTAGGTCTTCTTGGTTGGATAGACCCCTTAATTATGATATAATGCCCTTATTCATCTCTTGTTACAGTCTTTATTTTAAAATCTAGGTTGTCTGATACAAGTATGGCTACTCCAGCTTTCTTTTGGTGATCATTAGCATGATAGATGGTTCTCCATTCCCTTACTTTCAACATTTTTTTTTTTTAATTTATTTTTGGGACAGAGAGAGACAGAGCATGAACGGGGGAGGGGCAGAGAGAGAGGGAGACACAGAATCGGAAACAGGCTCCAGGCTCCGAGCCATCAGCCCAGAGCCTGACGCGGGGCTCGAACTCACGGACCGCGAGATCGTGACCTGGCTGAAGTCGGACGCTTAACCGACTGCGCCACCCAGGCGCCCCCCCTTACTTTCAATCTAAACATGTCTTTAGGTCTAAAGTGGGTCTCTTGTAAACAGCATAAAGATGGATCTTGTTTTCTTATCCATTCTGTTACCCTATATCTTTTGATTGGAGTGTTTAGTCCATTGACATTTAGAGTGAGCACTGAAAGATATGAATTTATTGCCATTATGTTGCCTGTAGAATTGTAGTGTCTGGTGGAATTTTCTGGTCCTTTCTAGTCTTGGTTGCTTTTGGTCTTTTTTGTTTTGTTTCATCTTTTCTCCCCTAAGAGGGTCCTCCTTAAAATTTCTTGCAGGGCTGGTTTAGTGGTCATGAACTCCTTTAGTTTTTGTTTGGGAAACTATATCTCTCCTTCTATTTTGAATGACAGCCTTGCTGGATAAAGAATTCTTGGCTGCATATTCTTGATGCACTTCAGCACATTGAATATATCCTGCCATTCCTTTCTGGCCTGCCAAGTTTCTGTGGATAGGTCTCCTGTGAACCTGATCTGTCTTTCCTTGTAGGTTAAGGACTTTTTTTCCCATGCTGCTTTCATAATTCTTTCCTTTGTTTTGTGAATTTGACTATGACATGCCTTGTTGATGGTCGGTTTTTGTTGAATTTAGTGGGAGTTCTCTGTGCTTCCTGGATTTTGATGTCTATGTCTTTCCCCTGGTTAGGAAAGTTTTCCAGTATGATTTGCTCACATAAACTTTCTACCCCTTTTTCTCTCTCTTCATCTTCTGGGACCCCTATGATTTGGATGTTATTCCTTTTTTTTTTTTTTTTTGGATGTTATTCCTTTTTAATGAGTCACTGAGTTCTCTAATTCTCATTTGAGTTCTCTAATGCTCTTTTGCCTCAGTTTCCCTCTTTTTTTTCCTACTTCATTTTTCTCCATAAGTTTGTTCTCTATATCACTGATTTGCTGCTCTGCCTCATCTGTCCTTGCTGCTGTGGCATCCCTTTGAGATTGCATCTCAGTTATAGCATTTTTAATTTCATCCTGACTGGATTTTGTTTCTTTTATCTTTGCAGAAAGGGATTCTATGCTTTTTCCAACCCCCGCTACTATTCTTACTATTGTGACTCTAAATTCTGTTTCAGACATCTTGCTTGTGTCTCTGTTGATTAAGTCCCTGGTTGTCATTTCTTCCTGTTCTTTCTTCCGGGGTGAATTCCTTTGTTTCATCATTTTGGAGGAAGAAAAAGAATTAATAAAATAAAAATTAAAAGTTAAAAACAACACAAAAAAATCAAATAAAGGATGCTAGATCCTAGGTGTGTTTTGGTCTGGTTGTTGAAAGGACCTTGATAGAATAAAGAAAAAGGGAAAGAAAAGAAAAAAAAAACACTTGAAAGTTTTAAAAAATGAATACAATAAAATAGAATAAAGTGAAATGATGAAAGTAAAATATCATAAAAAATTAAAAAAAAACCCTGGTAAACATAGTAGAAAATTTTAAAGAAAAATCTTTTTATAAAAACAGAAAATAAAAATAAATTTTTCTCTTTCTGTATTCAAGAATAAGAAAAGAAAAAGAAAAAAAGTGGAATAGATGGACAGGCAAACAGAAAGGAATACGATGGAAACTACATCCAGTTTCCCCTAAAGTCAAACTATGAAGCACTTTATAGTCTGTACCTAAGCAGATGGAGAGACTTGTGTTCCTCTAGAGCACAGTTGGTCAGTTGGCCAGGGGTTGGTGTAACAACTCCATTTCTCCACTAGATGGTGCTGCTTAGCTTACTGGGGTGGATTGTTGTGGCGCGTGTGTATGTGCATGTGCATGAGCGGTGAAAATTGTGTCACCCAGCTACCCAGTCTCTAGTATCAGAACTCTGTGCTCGCCTACTGGCAATCAAGCACCCCTATCCTGAGTTTTATCTCAATGGGGCTGTGTTTCCAAACCCCTCACTTCTGAGGGCCCTGTGGTTTTGACCCATTCAGACCCTCTGGGGGAGGGTCTCACAGAGTAGTGGCCAAGTGCTGGCCCACCTCTCGGAATGCTCACATGACCGTGCTGCTGCATTTGCCCAGAGACGGCGGCTGGGTGCCAGCCGCCCCAGGAAAAGTTCATGCAATCACATAGCAGCAGCGTTTCAGGGTTTATGGAAAATCACAACACACATCTGGCACCAGGCTTCATCACCTCAACGTCCTTGTTCCAGCACCAGCAAATGTGGCTGTTCTCTGGGGTCTGCTGGGACCTTTGCCTGTGGGGAGGCTGCACAACCTCTACCAAATGTCCTCCCAGCTGGGGAACTGCCTCTCCCCGTGTGGCCCAAGGACCCCTCAGATCTCGCTGTCTGTTCCTGGGGATTCACCCTTCCCACCAGAGGTCTATCAGGTATCGAGCTGCAGAGTTTCAGACTCTGTGCTCCCCCTGTTTATAGGGTCTTAATGAAATTTAAATCCTCTCCTTTCTCCTTTTATTGTTAATTACCTTATGGGTGTTTCCACTCTTTCTCCTTCTCTCCAGATGCTTTCAGGAGGAGTGCCTTTCCTCTATTCTACCCCATGTCTCCATCCTCTCTCTCCAAGCAAAAACAGCTCCTTGCCCTCTGAGGCTTCTCTCTCCCCCAGTTAACCTCTCTGCACCACATACCTGTCAAGTTTGTGGCTTAAGTTATGCAGGTTGTTGAGTTAATCCTCAGATCAATTTTCTAGGTGTGCAAGATGGTTTGGTGTTGATCTAGCTGCATTTCAGGGACAAGAGACACAAAAAACTTCCATATTGCTCTGCCATCTCGGCCCTTCCCCCAGAAATGCATCTTTGACCAGCACATCTCATGGCAGGCTCACCCGGCCATGACAGGAAGCACAAGCATGGCTGTCCCGGCCAGGGGGACCCTCCTAGGCCTCGCAGATAACCAACTGTGCATGCCAGATCAGCCATCACTGTGGAGTTGCAAAGGGTCTGCAAATAGGTCAAGCCTGTTCATCATTACAATGCCATTAGATGGCACTGCTGGCATAATAAGAAAGTATTCCTCCCAAAAAAGTTAGATCCAGGTGTTTTGCAACCATAAAAGGCAATTAAGCCAGAGTTCCAGAGTGATACATTTGGGGGCAGAAGAATTGATCAGGCCTAACTTACCTTAGGGCTGGCTCCCTACCCCCTAGCAGGGCCTGACCCTAGACTATCAGAGAACCCCAATCCCAATAGTAGGACACTGGGGAAGCCATACTCGAATACCTCTCAGCTTCTGCTCTCCTAGTAACATTTGATGAAAATGTAGCCTTTCAGTTAATTGCATAATCTTCTAGCTTCTGTAAGATTTATGTGTCAGAGTGCTTGCTCTTAGTTCCCTGTGTGACTGCTTCAACAACATCCACTCCTTCATTCAACAGATGTGTACTGAATCCCTAGTATAAGCTGGATACTGTTCTAGGTGCTGGGGATAAGCAGTGAGTGCCACAGATACAGGACTCACCCTCGTGGAGCATACATTCCAGCAGTCCACAGGCGTGGCCTCCAACTCAAGCCTGGGAAAGGCAAGAGCAGCCACGTTGCATATAGGTACTCTCATTCAGTCCTACGACTGTTTTGATGCAATTGCTGTCATCTCCTTTTCCCAAACAAGGCTGAGCAAGGAGAAGCCTCCAGTGCTTTGGGGGCCCGGGTCCATCCAACTACAGGACCCACGTCATCCCCCTCTCCAGAAGCTTCCTTCTGACACCCGTGTTCTCCTCTTTAGGTCAGCCCCGAACGTGGTGACCGCAGGCTGAACCACTTCAGGGTCTACGATGACATCACTCTGTACAAGGCTAAAATGTGGAGCCTGGGAGAGGATGATCGCCACAAATAGTGTCCCAGCGGTGACAGCAGCTCTGTCTTGAATACCCAATGTGTGTGCTGCCTGGATAACTAAAGATTATTTTGAAGCCTCAGTCTGACTTTTCCTGTTTGGAGTCTCACATTTCTCCTTTCTGCCCAAGTCCACCGGTTCATATCCTTAATCTTAAAACTGGCGGCAGAATTCCAGTTTAAGATGCATACAGTATTTCCTCTGCCTCCCCGGATCCCAATAAGGGATAATAAAAGGACAAAAAAGGTATGGATGCACAACAGAGAGAATGAGAGAGGAACATCAGCTACCAAGAAGACTGAAGACATATTTAGAAGATGGGAAGCTGATGGAGGAAGGTGAGGAAATCACAAATGGGACATGCCAACTGGGACACCTCTGACTCAGAGAGACAGGGGTGTGAGGCGGGGAACTGAAAATGGACATTGGTAGGGAGACCCTTCCCCCCACCAACACACACACCAGCCAGACACATAACACCTCATACAGTGGAGGTCTACTCCTAGGGAAATGGAAAAAGCCCAAGGATCCGGGACACAAAGTAAAACAGTGTAGGAGTGAGGTGTGACACCACCAATGAAAATCGGTGAAAGTAAGATTGAACCCCTAGTCCACACATATATTGCGCTTTTACCCCAGGTTTGAAGCTGGAAGGTTCCTCTCTGGAAAAATGAAATGGCTCTAAAGACCCCCACGTAGTACCACCTGAAGTCCTATCGGAAAAGTGCCGGGGGGAGGGGCCTGAGTGGCTTAGTCAGTTGAGTGTCTTTTGGCTCAGGTCATGATCCCATGGTTGTGGGACTGTCCCGTACTGGAGCCTGCTTAGGATTCCCTCTCTCTTCCCTGCTCTCACCCACTTTCTCTCTCTCAATCTCTCCGTGGTGAACACACGTAGGGTGTGGGAGGGGGCGTGCCCAAGAGGGCACGGCAGCCCCACATCTTCCCTCGGATACCTTGCTCCAGGTATCTCTTCCATTAGGCCCTTCTTGAGTTATGCCTGAAAGGCAAAGCCATCTATTG
The DNA here is from genome assembly GCF_023721935.1 of Panthera uncia. Classification (NCBI taxonomy): domain Eukaryota; kingdom Metazoa; phylum Chordata; class Mammalia; order Carnivora; family Felidae; genus Panthera; species Panthera uncia. The sequence continues at coordinate 71,448,313 of NW_026057585.1, read as the reverse complement.
CTGAGATCACTCCTGCTTTTGGAACCTGACAGATCAAACTGCAGATCAAGACTGCAAATCCAAGTGGCCTTCCCCTGGGAGACATTTTCATACAATGCAATGATGACTAATTAGTAATGACTACTTGGGCATCTAGAAATGTGCCAGTATCTCTTAACTATTATAATTGTTTTGCTGGAACGGAACCAGGAGGTGACCTGTGATGTCACAGAAAGATAGATGTCTTTGTCCCCTGTTCCTGACGTAGTTCCTAAATCCCTTGTATTTCCTGAGAGAGGTGATAGGGCCATCTTTTATTCTTTGTAAAAATTTTTAATGTTTATTTTTGAGAGAGAGCACGAGCAGGGGAGGGGCAGAGAGAGGAGGACAGAAGAACCAAAGCAGGCTCTGTGCTGACCACTGAGATGCGGGGCTTGAACTCACAAACCCTGAGATCATGACCTGAGCTGAAGTTGGACACTTAACCGAGCCACCCAGGCACCCCACATTTTATTCAAATGAGGAACTCTTGGCAGCTTCTAGATAGCTGCAGAATGGGGGCTGCTTATCAGAAAGACCAAGCCTTGATTAGAAACTTGGAACTTTAGCCCTACCCCCAACCTCTGGGGAGGGAAGAGGGACAAGAGGTGAACCATCACCAATGGTCAGTGATTTCATCAATCATGCCTATGCACAAAACTCCATTAAAGAAAAAGAAAAGAAAAGAAAAAAAAGAACAAAACAAACCCAAACTGCAGGATTGGGAGAGCTTCCGGTTGGTGAGCACATCAAGGTGCTGGGGGGGGGGGGGGGTGCCCGGAGAGGGTGTGAAAGCTCCAAGCACCCTCCCTACCCCCATAGCTGCAAGCAGCTCATTTTAACAGTCCTGCACTGCTGTGCAAAGTGAGGATTGCCTGGGTACAGAGTAACAGCTTTTTTTTTGTTTTGTTTTCGGTGACATTGAGAAGGAATTGAACATGCTGTATTTAAAGGAACAGACTTGTAGGAGCACAACGGCCACTTTCAGAGCTGACAATTTTGTGACGAGAAAGAACCAGGGACCTGATCTATCTTATAATTTACACTAGATCAGAAAATTAGACTCACGTTTCTGCCTATCAACTGTCTACCTTTTATGCTTCTCTCAAAATACAACATCCACGATGATGAATACATTTTTTAAAGTTCGTCAAAGTATTAAAAACTTCTATTGTTAAATGCGGACAATGAAAAATAGTAAAACTAATATTTGGTAGACTGTAACTTAAAACATTAAAATCACTGAGAATCAAGTGTTTCATTTGTGAAAAAAAACAGTGCTTGCCTTGTTTTCCTTGTATGACACAGAGCAAGCTTCCTTTCTACACCTTGGCAAGTTGTCTGACTCCCCAAGCTTGGATTCACCTCCAACACTTTATCATTTGGCCTTTCAATGTTACAAAATACCTCCAGGAGTCCCTTTAACCTGAAGTTTGCTACCAGTGTCCCCTCCTCTGGGACATCTCCATCTTTTTCCTCATCGTGTCTATAGGCTCGCTTTTGCTCCTTCTCTGGCTGCGTATCCAGTCTCCAGAAAGCAAGTGTCACCATTCTCTCGTCACCTGTTTCTCCCGCGGCTCCACTCGCATCCTAGCATCCTATTCAAACGTCACTTCCAACCTTATCACAGTCGCTTACTTGTTGCGCTTTCACTTTGTTGCCTGATCCTCCTCTGTCTACTTTTGTAAAATGTCATGTGGGTTTATCCCTGGGAGGCTAAGAGGCAACACAAGTGCACCCTTGGCCACCTGTGCGTGAACTGAGATGTGCCACGACCCACCACCAGGCTTTCAGTGACAGTTGGTCACTAAGTATCGAGTAGGGATTTGTGGACAGGAGAGCTGGCAGCAAAGTTGCTACTTCCTGCCATTACTCACAGTTAACAACACTTTCAGTAACTGAAATGTGGACAGTGTGGCTGAGAAACTGCTACCTTGAGCACTGAAATCCAGGCATAGCAAGAAGGGCCCTTACAACCGAAATCCACACACCGCAAGAAAAGCCTGCACTTGGCACTGAGAACTGCCAGGTCCCCACCTATCCCTCCATGCATGGGACTGCAATTTAATGCAATATGAGGGATGCTACTGCCTGCACCCTGGTGATCCTTTGAGGGCTGAAACAGCAGAGGAAATGACTTAAATGACTTCTATGAAGTCCACCTCTGAAATTGATTCCATTCGCTATATAAGAAAAAAAGGGGGGCGGGGGGAGGTAGCAACATAGTTTCAAATCCTGTACAAGTACTAGCAGTAATGACTTACTTTTGGCCTTCGCAGTGGAAACTACTGCTAACCTCTGTTCTCCTTTCTTAAAACTCTCAATTATGTTCCACACGTAATTCAAAGTCTTTAATGGATACATTACTCCATCCGCTAATATTGTAGATTGTCAAAAATAGGTCAGGGTAAAACATTTTGGTCTTCTGAAAACGGGACCTGTTTGCTCAGAATTTTGTTAATCGAAATGAGTTTACAAAAACGAAATTCATTCTTTTTGTACTGGAAAGTATCATAAAACCAGAAATGTCCTTTTTTGGACAATGATCCCACAAGGAAACAATGTAAAAATGAATTTTTTTCCTGCTTAAGACTACACAGTTCTCAGATATTCTAGCCTCCTTAAAATACAGTTTCTAAACTGGAACGGAGAGATGGAGGACAGGTAAACTTCCCTATCAACACGGAGTAAAACCCAACATGCAACGTGGCCCGCCCACCCACGTCCAACCTATGCGTAGCTTCCAGGCAGCATCTGAGTACCTCTTAAGTATGTACCACCAAGGCTGACGTGAAGAAACTCCCCCCCAGCAAAATAATTCTAAGCAGGTATAAACTCCTATCATATGGCAGGCAACAGTCTAAGCATTTACATATATTAACTCACTTAATGCTGACATTTGGGTAGATATTATTCTCATGTATATAAAAAGATGACAAAGCACAGAAAAATTAATGTGCCCAGGGTCAAACAACAAGTAAGCAGCAGAAACAGGTGTCAAACCCAGCAGTCTGGCCCAAGTCTGTGCTCTTGACCCACACGGCTCAACATGAAAAAGGGGGATCATAATGCACAGGTGGGGCAGGGGAAAACCCAAGGAAACAGAATGAAGGGAACAGAAGAAAAGCCTTAAAAAAACCAAAACTATAATTCACATTATGAGATAAAAGAACAAAGAATGCTTAGAATAAAATGGAAAATGAAAGCTAAAATAAATACTCGATAAATGATTAGGCAAAGAATCAAAAGAATCCTTCCCCTAAAGTAGAACGAAAATACAAACTTAGAAGATCACTGGAAGGGTTTCACAATCTAACAAAAATTCCAGAATTAGAACAAAGAAAATAGGGAGAATTTATCAAATAAAATTTGCCAGAACTGAAGAACCTGTATCCTTCTAAATACCCTAATTAGAGTAAAAACAAGCCCACACCAAGGCATGTTATCATGGAATTTCAGATCGTTGGGTCAAGAAAAGCTTCCAGAAAGAAGGAAAGGGAAGGGCAGTGACTTCTCGGTGGGGAGAGGAGGCAGCAAAACAGAGAAGCAATGCCTACAACATTTCAGGACAATACCCATCAGCCAAACTAAAGGCAGCTGCAGAAATGTAGGAAGTTCTCAAGTTCCCCTTCCTTAGAAGACACCAGAAGATGGTACACACCAAAGGAAGGCATAAGCTAAGATGTAGCTGATGATGTAGATGGTATAGAAGACACAAGGTGACAGCTGCATGACAGATCTAGGTTGGAGCAGAAAAGTATAAGCTGGTTAAAATGACATAGGTCTAAGGAAAAATAAAGATATACAAGGAAAATTAGGCACACAGGAAAATAAGGGTGATAATCAACTCAAGGAAAACCCAAAAGCTGTATCACAAAGGAAATTTTATCAGAGTACAACTAGTTTGACAGTGATTGGTATTTTAACAATCATAATGTATAAACACTGATTCTTGATTTATCTAAAACCATGATACAATTACCTGGAAAGATGAGGAAGGTATACATTAAATCTCCAATTATCATAAAAGGAAGGCAATTTGGGCTCAAAGTCTAAATTATCATCAATAAACAGCAATCTTAATACATAAAAGTAACTTCTCAATCTTTTAGTCCTGAGTTTTTAACCAAGAGGATGTGTTTCTTTGAAAATTTTTTAGTTTATGAAAGAATTTTTTACAAAAAGAAACCAAAAGAAGATCCAACTGTATTGTGAAATCCCAAGTCTGCATCCCTTTCTCTTGGTTCTTCATATACAAAGATGCTGCTTAGCGTGTTCTGCTCTTCATCTTCTCTCTTGTTCGTTTTCCAGGTCTCTTCTATGGAACAAGAAAATACCGCATGTGGTCACACAGCAGCTTGATCTTCTGCCCCAGGGAAAGGAAGGGAGCGGGTAGGTGTGGGATGGGAGAGGAGGTGATCCAGCCCCTCATGTGACCCCTTGGCTCACTTACATTTGATCCTTTCTTTCCAGGCCTCTTCAGGCCCTTGCCATGAGCTGTCTTGGCCCGGAAGCTGGATACATCATCGTAGCTCTCACGAGTGTTCCACTTGGAGCCTTTCTTCTTTCCACCAAAACCAAACTTCTGGTTTTTATAGCGTCGCTTAGCATTGGGCCTGGAAAAATGCCGGCTTACAGGTCACCCACAGCACTGCAAATCCTGATGAGTCTTACGGCCTACGACTACCCCTAGTTTCCTAAGCAAAATCTCTTAGATACTTTGTTACCCAGAATCTTATCATTGGCCCTACATTCTTACTCTAAAAATCCCCCAGGCAAGCTCATCTACTTATGGTGTTAACCACTAGAGCAAGAAAACAAAGCAAGAACCAGGAAAGGTTTCACATACATTTTGTGGCTCACCTCTTCTCTCTGAAGAGTTTTCTATTTTAACTAATTTTTGCTAGATCATCCTCAATTGTTTCTATTCCCTTCAAGGATAGTACATGCAATTAACATTCAAATATCATAAATTTTAAAACTGGTCTTCCTGCAGGAAATCTCAAATTCAACATAGCCAAAATCACATGCCATCTCCCTTCCTAGACTGGTTTCACCTCCTGTATACAGGCAATGACTTGGTGGGGCACCTGGTTGGCTCAGTCAGTAAAGCATGCGACCCTTCATCTCTGGGTTATTCATTCGAGCCCCACATTGGGTGTGGAGCCTACTTTAAAAAAAAAAAAAAAAAAAAAAAAAAAAAGGCAGTGACTTGAGGCTGGTGGAACTACATCTTTTCAGCCACCAGGCTAGAAACCTGGGAGCCAGCCTTGATTATTCCTTCTTTCACTCTCTACACCCAACACAATTACTGAGTGCTGCTAGTTTAACTTCTTGAATATTTCTTCAATCGGTTTTCTCTTCTCTGCCCCCGTTACCCCTTTTGGGTCGTTATCATTGCTCTCTGGACTTTTGTAATAGCCCCCTAATCAATTATCCTGCCCCCTCAAGTCCATCCTTTATACGAGGTACACTTAATTTTTCAAAAACATGAATATGACCTACTCATAATTTTGAGTAAAGCCCTCAATGTCTCCCCAGTGCCTACTGGATAAAACCCAAGTTTCTCAACAAGGCAAACACTGTCTCTGTGACTTGGCCCAGGGCCCCCTCCAGCTACATTTCACTCCTCCTTGCTCCACACCGCACTCCCAGTGGCACCAAATGCTTGCTCTTCCCTCATACACAAACTGCTGTTCTCACCTCTATGCTTTCACTCTCTCGTGTTCTTCCTTCTTCCAAAACCAGTGTCTCTCCTATTCTCCTGGTTCTTACTCATCCTTCAGACTAAGCTCAGGTGGCACCCTCCTCCAGGGAGCCATTCTCACGCCCTCATCACCAGACCAGGTCAGCTATTTCTAAAATGTTCTTCCAGGGGCGCCTGGGTGGCGCAGTCGGTTAAGCGTCCGACTTCAGCCAGGTCACGATCTCGCGGTCCGTGAGTTCGAGCCCCGCGTCGGGCTCTGGGCTGATGGCTCGGAGCCTGGAGCCTGTTTCCGATTCTGTGTCTCCCTCTCTCTCTGCCCCTCCCCCGTTCATGCTTTGTCTCTCTCTGTCCCAAAAATAAATAAAAAACATTGAAAAAAAAAATTTAAAAAAAAAAAAAATAAAATGTTCTTCCACACTACTCCCTCAAATGCCTTGATCATAGCATTCATATATTCTACAGAAATTATCATTTCCCCCAGGCCTGGGGTCCAGGGATGCATAAAGGTGAACTAAGAAGAAAATAATAATCTTTGCCATTAACCCTTTTAATCTGCAAAATGGTATGAGGTGCATACAATTTTCTCATTTTCATAGATGAGGAAACAAATATTCAGAAAGGTCAAGTAAAACTTGCTCAAAGCTGCCCAAAGTGGCAGGCTCTGGACCTGAACCTTCGGTCTACGCCGTGAGCAACTTTTACTGAGCATCCACTTAAAATGTGCCAAATCCTTATATCACCCTACTTTAGTTTTTTTGGTTTTTAGTTAATTAATTTTTTAAAGCAAGCTCTACACCCAACGTGGGGCTTGAACTCATGACCCCCAGGTCAAGAGTCCAATGCTCTACTGACTGTGCCAGGTGCCCCCTAAACCACCCTACTTTAATCTCCCAAGACTGATACGGCTAAAAGGACCCATCACATGGGCCGGTAAGCCCCGGCCACAGGCAGCACTGTGCTCTCTCAACTCGAGGCCACTCCTGTGGAACTCGCTGCCGTGCCCGTGACTCGCTTGCCCAGCACCCATCACAAAACCAAACAAAAACCCTTCATACCCCTTCTTCATCTGTTGGCCTTTGGCTCCTTCCTTTGTTTTCCGTGCAGCAGCTTTCTGATCCCCCTCAAGGAAATCCAGTTTATCAGAAAAGCCTGGGAGGGAAGAGGTACTTTGATCAGCACTGACCGTTCATTTTAAGAAGAGCTTGAGCTTCGAAAGAAGGTTGTTACTTGCTAAATTAACTTTAAGAGATACATCTTGTTCCCCACACCGTCCCCAAACCTTAGGCCCCGTGGCTGCAAATCAATCAAGGCTCCAGAGCAGTATGTGTTCAAATTAGCAGCTACCCCTGCTCCCTGTATCCTTAGAACAGAGATATACTGACCTTTCTGATATTTCTTAATGGCGTTCATCATATGTGTTTTCTCTCGCTGCCTCTTCTGAAGAACCTCTGTTTGCACCTGGACATGAACACAGGGCTGTCATACCCACTCCAGACCATCGCTGTAAGCGCCTACATGCTTTCGGTAACAACGATGTGCTAACACCACCACCGCACATTTACGTGTGCCAGAACTACGCTAAGGCTCTAAGCATATTCTTACTTTATCTTCTCAACCACCCAGTGAAGTAGAAATCCCTATCACCCCTGAAACTGAAGCACAGAGAAGTTAAGCAGCTTGCCCGAGTCACACAGTGGGAAAGTACGCAGCTGAATTCACACCCAGGCAGTCTGCACTCTTACCCCATTCCACCATCCTGCCTACAAAATCACGGCAAATCACGTCTAGGTCTACACCCAATTCTCTCCATTCGTTATATGTGAGCAGATTAAGTGTCAAACCCACTCCGTTATGAGGCATGAAAGTACCAACAGAAACAATCTCCCAAAAAACATAAAAGAAAAAAGGCTGTAAGGACAAAAGAAGATGCCAATACTCAAAGGCAGGGATTCTCAATCTCCATACTACTGATAGCTCGAACAGGAATCACTCCGTGTTGGGGGGTGGACAGCCTGCCCAGCGCACTGTGGGAGCTTTAGCAGCCTCCCTGCCCTCCGCCCACTAGATGCCAGTAGCACACTCCCCATGGAGATGTGACACTAAAATTGTCTCCAGATGTTGCCTGGTAAGCAAAATTATCCCCAGTTGAGAATCGCTGCTATGAGGTTTCTTCAAGTTAGCAACAGTGAGCTAACAGGCCCTAGTGACGTTTTCTTTGGCTCTGACAAATTAGATTCTGTTACACCAAATGCCCACGTCTTTGAGCTGGCCCCGGCCATCGACCACCAGATCAATCCAATAAATACGCAGCTGCCCTTCCGCACAGGACAGGACACTCCTCTACTCTTACTCTGCTGAGGATCCGGCAGTGAAGTGACTCCCAATGTGGACAGCAGCTCGGCACCCCGATCACAAGCGTTTATGTCCAAAACGCGGACAAGGTCCGAACACTTCTGCTGACCCTCCTCACACTCCCTTCTTCCCACAACCCTGACTTCAATTCCTGTCATCATGTTTCCTAAATAACCATGAAATAACAAAGAAAAACCAAAGAGTTTCATGGTATGCCTGCCCTTTTTTACCTGAGGTTTTTTTCATGTTAGAACTCAGACGTTCATAGTTCAAGCACATGGGTGCCATTTTTCCCTCTCAGTTGGATCACAATAATATGGTTCTTTCAAGGACTTCACATCATCTAGGCCAGTGATTCTCAAAGCAGGATGCATTTCAGAATCATCTGAGAAGCTGGGGCATGACGGGGAAGGGAAAAAAAAAAAACACCCAGATTCCCAGACATTCTGAAACCCAGAAATCTGTTTTGAAAAACCTCCCCAGGTGATTTTGCTGTGGTCAGGTTGGGACTCCACTGATCTGGACTCCCCTCTTCACTGTACAGATGAGCAAATGGGGCCCAGTGGAATGAATGAATTGCCTACAGTTACCATGCTACCCCTGGTGAGACCCTGGTGTCAAGGGAAGATTGTGCTCGTGGATACGAGCACATACTCCCCACGGTGAGATAATAAACACAAGACAGAGCACACACAGGGCATGGAAGCAGACCTGACCCAGTCACCCCAGCCTGACAAACACTCGGCCTCATCCCGTGCGCCCACATCTTCTTACCTTCTTCCCGTATTTCCTAAGCGCTCGCAGTTGCTTAGCCTTTTCAGACTTTTCCATGGCGGCCTGTTTAGCCTGCAGCTTCTGCCGAATCTGAAACACAAAATATTGTCAGCTCATGTTAAGTGAATCTGGGCTGACCACCACGTAGGGTGTGCTGGAGCAGGGAGCACATCTTCCCGGTTCTGCAAACTGGAGCTCAAAGGAATCTTGTACGTCCTGTTTCATACATGAGGACAAGAGGCCCAGAGGTTGAGCACTTTGTCCAAGATACCAAAAGTATCCATGGTGGACCTGAAAGTGACCTCCCCACTCCCAGTGTGCTGTCCCAGTGTGCTGTTTGTTCTGCTATGCAAAACTGCCTGCTTGCCATTCTCCCAGGAGAAACCAACTTTTCCCCAACCCAACTGTCTGCAGACTAAGGTCAAACCAGCATGCAGCCTCAGTCCCCTTCTCCGATACACCACATACACATTAAAAACTCAAGCAGGTACCAGGTACCTCGCCTTTTGCATCAGACACACACATTTCAGTCAAGGGGTAAGCACGTGTCAGTGTGAGTGTACAGAGGGGTGTCCGAGCTCGTCTCTAGATTAGCTTCCCCAAGTACCACTGAAACAAGAGCTCCCTAAAATCCAGCTGGAGACCCAATAGGACTATCGGAATATATCTTGGGATTAAATTTTGACAATTCTCTTCCTCCCAGAGTTAAATGAGGATCAAGTTCTATGTAACCCTAAATTATACTACATCTGAGCAATATGTTAATCCCTCATCTTACAGAAAACTGATGCCCAGAGAAAAATAATTGTTTACAAGTTAGAGCACCGCCCCTTGGCAACGGCTGGACAAGAAGTGTGTTTTTTCTACATGCCATGCCATGACCACGCCAGCTAAGAAATGCAAAAGGCCATCTTGATCTCGGGACCACAGTTCTTACAGTACTTCTCCTCCCCTTAAATGCTTAAACTAGGAAAAAATCATCCTTCTATTTATCTAACTGGTGGTGACTGGCATGAGTCTGAAGTAGGCAATCAAGATGATAACTGTCCTCTGACAACCAATTCCCTATTATTGGGCTTAGTTCTTTTTATTTTCTTGTAAAGCTCATTTATTTATTTTGAGAGAGAGGGGAAGAGAATCTCCAAGAGAGGGAGGGAGAGAGAGAATCCCAAGCAGTCAACCCAGGGCTTAAACTCAGAACTGTGAGATCATGACCTGAGCCGAAATCAAGAGTCAGACACTTAACCCACTGAACCACCCAGGAACACTGTGGGCTTAGTCTTTTTTAAATTACAAGAGATAAGCCAGCTGACTACACTTAAGTATAAAGCCTTGGCTTTCCAGAGAAAACCTTTGTTTCTTACCTTCTGCATCTGCTGATCAGACTTGGCCATCTCTGCAAAATAGTCAGTGGGCCTCTTGGTAGGGACTTTGAGCTGATGCAGCCGGGGTAATACAGAAAGCACAGCGGCCTGGGCTTGCCGGTAGCTGAGGATGTAGGACAAAATGTGAAATAAGCGAAGGGAGAGAGACCTTCCACTCCCTCTCACTTGCCTTATCCATCGAGGATGACCTTGGAGTTATCCAGGGGCAGAAAAATGCTCAACATCTGACCTCCACCAGCAAGAACACACACACACACTAATGAAAATGTAATAAAGCTTCATTAACTTGATATCTAGGAGAGATTTAACTGTATACTCTTTAAAGAGGAAGGAAAGTTCTGCTAAAAATAAATTAGTTTAAGACAGTGACCACACTAAAAGTACCCCTTAACTTAAAAACTAATACCAACTGGGGCACCTGGGTGGCTCAGTCAGTTGAGCGTCCGACTTCAGCTCAGGTCATGATCTCATACTCTGTGAGTTTGAGCCCTGCGTCGGGCTCTGTGCTCAGGGCCTGGAGCCCGCTTGGGATTCTGCGTCTCCCCCTCTCTCTGCCCCTCCCCTGCTCATGCTCGGTCTCTCTCTGTCTCAAAAATAAATAAAAACATTAAAAAAAAAAAGAAAGAAAACTAATACCAATCATGAATTCTTATGTAGTCCTTAAAAAAGGTCATGTAAGAACCTTCTGAGGCAAGTTTCTGTTTAACTGAAAGCACACAAAAAACCTTAAAACTGAATACCTCAAAATAAAATTTAAAAATAAAATAAATTAGACTTTGGATTATAACCGGTGGACCAAAGGGCTCTTTTCTCAACCAGGAACAATCTTCTAGAGCTTTTTAGTAAAAAAAAGAAGCCTTCCTACTCACTCTCAGGCTTATGACAATTTCTGAGGACTGCAGGTTCACTGCTTCTCCCACCTTCCTTTCTCGAACAGGCCCCCCCCCCCTTCTCCCACACTTGAAAACAAACATACAAACTCATCTCCCGCTGGAAGTCATCTTCCGGATCAAAGGCTTTCTGATCCTTGTTCTGAGGGGTTGACTGAGGTCCACTGATTTCCGGCACGGGACCCAGGGTCACATCAAGCCTTTCAACCCATTCCAGATCCCGCTTGAATTCAGCCAAACACTGCTTCAGGCCACTCTAGGAAATTCATCAGACACTGAGCCTGTATGAAGGACACAGGCCAACGGACAAAGCACTAAATAAACCCCAACATCCGGACCTCCTGACAATGCCCAGGCTGCGTCTTCCCTGGGACAAGAACTCAGTCCGCCAAGCACAACTGTGCCTTGGGAGCATCCCGTGTCCTAGGACCCCCGACCAGGCGCCCGAGCTCACCACGTCGTTCACAGCTTTCTTCGGCCCCTCTAGCACCACATTGAGGCCTGGCTTCAGGAGCCCTCTGGAAAACGCATCCTGCAACTGCAGGGTACAATCGGCAGTCAGCACCGGGGGAATGAGGACCCTCTCCCGCGCCCAGCCCCGCGAGCCCGGCCGACACCTACCTCCCTGTCGGTGACCAGAGAATCATCAGAATCCGAGTCCGAACCTGACAGCGGGGGGGTGTCCATGTCGCAGCGAACGTGCACGTCCAGTCTAGTCGAGGGAGCCGGGTGGCCTGAGGCCCGCGCGGCCGGAAAGGGTCGCCTCTCGCTGCTGCTGCCTGCCCCCCGCCCCCTGCTCGCACGCCGCAGCCCCACGTGGACCCGAGCCCCACTAACGTCGACTGCCGGGTGCCTTGGCAGAACTTTCCCACCGGGACTTCCGCTTCCGGCCGTATACCCACACTTCCGGTTTGCCGTTGCTATAGGAACCGCTCCGGCGTCCGAAAGAGCCGGGTTGCTCGGGACCCATAGGGGTTTTACTCCTGGATACACGCGTGGTCTGGTGACCCAAAGAGAAGACGCCAAAGGTGTGAGCGCGTAGTTGGGGGTCCTCTGGAGAAGCAAGAAGCCTCGAGGGAGCGAAGGAAAGGGGAGAAACAGCTGTCGCGGTGGAAGGGGGTGTGGGGGCCGCTGGGGGCGAGGGGGGGGGGCGGAAACTAAGGAAGGCTCCGGGGGCGGGGCCAGGGGCGTGCTCGGGGCGGGGCGGGGCGGGGCGGGGCAGGGCGGGGCGACGCGCGCCTCCACGCTCACCGCTGCGCTCCTTGTTCAGCAAACTCTTTGCCGGGTACCATGTCGACCGTGGTGGCTCAGTCGCTGCATGTTTTTGGTCTTCGATCCCACGTGGCCAACAATATCTTTTTCTTCGATGAACAAATCATTATATTTCCTTCAGGAAATCACTGTGTGAAGTACAATGTGGATCAGAAGTGGCAAAAATTCATTCCAGGTAAAAAACCTTTCCATCCCTACGCATGCGTTTGACCGTGCCAAATATAACCCCAAAATCCCGACAAGACTATAGAAAGTTAAGTATTTTGGCCAACTTAAATATACGTATAGTTTTATAAAGGTAGAAGGAGTACACGTCCACCTGCATTAACAGAGTAAGCACACATACATCGTTAAAATCACATGTAAAATGATGTTAATTTAAAAGTACTTTTTTTCCCCACTGATTTAATGGAAAAAAATTTATTTTAGAGTCTTTTTTCATGCCTCTGCAATATCATTGTCTTCGTCATCTCCAGGGCCACTTTTTGAGTTGTTTAGCACAGCTTTCCAGAGTTCGGTACCTTCATTACATCACGTTTTGGAACCGTGTATGATGAAGGCCCTGGAGGTTTAATCGCAAATCACAAATAACCGTTTGTATAATGTTACATTTGTGTTTGTTCACACTGGTCCTGTTAATGTTATACCTGATTTCCACAACTCAGTCACTCTTTTTCCAGTCTTTATTGCATTCAAAATGTTTGATCTTGACACATGCCTACAAAATAGTGTTCACTGCATGTATCTAATATCTAAAGAACTATAATAAAGCGAAGGTCCATGAACGCACCACGCAGGGTAGGAAATAGAACATTGCCAGCTCCAGTGTTTCTCCCTGATTTCGTTCTCACCACGCATACTCACACCCCATCCTGGATATTGTAATTACTCCCTTATTTCTTTATATACTTTTACCATGTATATGTGTGGCCTTATAGAAAATAGATCTTTGTTTTTGCTATTTACCAAGTTTTATAAGTTTAATCATGGTTATACGTATGCCAAGACCTTCTTTTGTTTGACATCATGCTTTTGAGACTCATACATCTTAATATATATTAACTGAGTCATTTTATTGCTATATGGTGTTCCATCATATGAATGGAATGCCCCAAATATATTTATCCATTCTAGTGTGGATGGACATTTGGGAAACAACAGTTTTTTGCTTTACAAAGCATCCTGCTGTAAAGTTTCTTGCATGTATGTACGCTCATCCACTTGTGTGGGTTCTCCAGGGCACATGGCCAGGACTAAAATTACCGGGTAATTTTCCTTATGGAAAGATTTTTGTTTTTTCCTTATGGAAAGAGAAGCCTCGGTGTCACGACTCTCTGTGCAAGAATCCTGCTACAGTATGGGGTGCCTGGGTGGCTCAGTTGGTTAATTGTCCGACTTCGGCTCAGGTCATGATCTCACGGTTCGTGAGTTCAAGTCCCGCGTCAGGCTCTGTGCTGACAGCTCAGAGCCTGGAGCCTGCTTCGGACTCTGTGTCTCCCTCTCTCTCTCTGCTCCTTCCCTGCTCACACTCTGTCTCTCTCTTTCAAAAATAAATAAAGATTAAAAAAAAAAAAAAAAAAAAAAGAACCAAAAGATAGGAGGAGACTCATGCACGAGGTGAACTTGTTTCAAGGAGGTGGCCGTCATCAACTAGGTGTGCAAAGGCATTTTACAAGCTCTGCAATCAGCCAACATATATTAAGCACCCATTTGGTGCCAGTCACTGGTGATTGAATGAGTGGATTGCATGAGTGAATGGATAAAGAAAACCATGGCCTGTGCTCTCTAGAAGCTCTCAGTATTGCCATGGAGACAGGTGTGTTTTCAAAGGAGCAGGACTTGGAAATGACCAGGATAGATGCTATGCCAGCTACAGCCCAGGCACGAAAGCACAAAAGGAAAGAGGGAGAAGTTTTCCTTTGCCTCCCCCAGGCAATCTCCTCTATGCCCCCAGTTTCAACTTCCCACGGTGACTCTTACCTCACGTCTGCATTATCAGTCCCAACCTCTCCCCCGAGCCTTAGAATCATATCCAGTTGTCCACTAAATCTCTCTACCTAAATGTCCCACAGTATGCACCTCACACACAATATATCCAGAACTGAATTTGTCATTTCCTTTTCTTCCCTCTCTTCCTTAAGACCCTACCTCGCCAGATTGTCAAATGCATGATAAAGCTACAATTACAAAAATAATGTAGTGCTGGTATAAATATCCCCAAAACCCAGTTATATATATGTAGATATGTAAATGAATTGAATATATCATAAAGGTAGCATTAGGAGGAATCTGTGCTGGGACAACTAGTCAGGTATTTGGGAAACAGGAATCAATGTAAGTCCTTACTTCATGCCCCGAGAGGAAGTAAAGACTTTAGTATAAAAAAAAAAAATGAAATCAGAAAAAACTAGAACCAAATAAACATGAGTAAAAGTAAAATCTTTGGATGGGCTGTTTTCCATAAAAAACAATGGACATACTCTTCGCCATGACCCCTAACTCCCTCGGCCTATGTTCCTTCCCAGCTGTCACCCCTACTCCCAGTCACCAGACGTCAATCATTGCTTGTTTCTCTCCTTCCCCTGCCTCACCCAGGCAGCCACTGGGTCCTGCTTGGCATCTCTCTCATCTCCCCATCCCAGCCTTCATACTGCCTGTCACTGCCATCCTGTTTTTGAAATTATCTGCCCACTGGTTTCCTTCCCTCAAGGTCTGTCTTCCACACAGTTGCCAGAGGGATTTTTCTACAACATGCGTCTGACCCTTCCAAAAATTCCTCTGTGGCTTTTCATTTGCCTCTGTGATAAACTCCAAACTCTCGTGGCTTTTCATTTGCCTCTGTGATAAACTCCAAACTCTCATGCAGGGTCTCCAGCGACCCCAAACCTAGGGTCTTTTCCAAGGCACGGTCACTTCCTGAAGCCCTTCCAGAGAGGTCCTGCTGCTGGACAGACTCCCTTCAGCTTGCTGGGAAAGACAGCACAGGGCCCAGGGCATCACTTTCTAGCACTTCTCCGCTGCCTTGCTCACCATCCCTGCCCTGGGCTTGAATCAGGGCGGACTTTTGCACAAGGCACAGTAGGCACAGAGCCCAGGGCCCATGATACTGTTAGAGACCCAAGAAAATGAGTATAATAATACTAAGTCCAGTCTGGATTATATTCTTTATGCTAACGCAGTCGTAAGATGCAATTTTTACCAGCTTATTTTTTAAACTTTATTAATTTTTACTGTTAATGGAAGAAGGGACCCAAGAAAATCATAATGTGGGCCTGATTTCATCTCCCAAATAAAGTTCTTGCCCCTTCATCTTTGCCTCAGCCTTTGCTTTCTAGACCACAACTTTTATTCTCGTGCTTGTTACCTCATGGTTGCAAGATGACTGCTCTGTCTCCAGGTACCACTGACACATTCCAGGAAAAGTCGGGGTAGAATGCATCCGTCTCTGGTTTTCGAGAGAACACAAGCTTTACTGTAAAGCCAGTCCAGCAGACTGGCCAGATTCACACAGATGACCTAACTGTGAGACAGCCTGGGGCCCCCAGCAGTTGGTGTCTCAGCCTCGAAAATAGAGGGGCGCTGCCTGCTGGCTGCTCAGGGCATGGAGGCCCACCCTCTTCCACCCGTCTACACCCACCTGTGGTTTCCCTGGGCTCACGTGCGATGCCCCAGCCACACTGTACCCTTTTTCACATGCACACCTCTGCTCTTCCTGCCACCTGCCCCACCCTGCACTCTATCCCACCTGTCCTCCCTCTGGCATCGTTCCTTGACTTCTCCTCCTACCTCAGCCTCTGCGAGGTACCCGTCCTAGCCATTTTCCTAATACCCCAGACATAGCAGGGCCAAGGGACTGCAGGGATTGACAGTTACCTGTTTCTGTGCCTTTTCTCCCATGTGTCAACCTTGCCACCACTGTGCCCGGTACATGTCGAGTCACGGTGAAAGCATGATCTGCTCTCATTATCCCCCTTTACCTCTGTTCGCAGGCTCAGACAAGAGTCAGGGCATGCTGGCCTTATCCATCAGTCCCAATCGGCGATACCTCGCCATCTCCGAGATTGTGCAAGAAAAACCCGTCATCACCATTTACGAACTGTCATCCATCCCTTGCCGGAAGCGCAAAATCCTTAATAATTTTGACTTCCCCGTTCAGAGATTTATTAGCATGGCTTTTTCTCCAGACTCCAAATACCTGTTGACTCAGACATCACCTCCAGAGTCAAACCTTGTCTATTGGCTGTGGGA
Organism: Panthera uncia; assembly: GCF_023721935.1. Classification (NCBI taxonomy): domain Eukaryota; kingdom Metazoa; phylum Chordata; class Mammalia; order Carnivora; family Felidae; genus Panthera; species Panthera uncia. Next base: position 71,431,667 of record NW_026057585.1, on the reverse strand, counting down.
AAAACAGAAAGTAATGGCTATTATTAGAACCGACTCTCAGAACAATGCTGTCTACCAGGTACCTCCCAACATAACAAGTATCGTGCAAGTTATAAAACTAGTAAGAGCTGTCTTTTATTGAATGCTTTCTGTGTGCCAGGAACACTGCCAGTTTCTTAACATGCATTTTTTTTTGAAAAGTTCTTTTTTTTTTTTTTTCAAGTTTATTTATTTGTTTTGAGAGAGAGCATGAGTGGGGAAGGGGCAGAGAGAGAGAGAATCTCCAAACGGATAGTGCAGAGCCTGTTGCAGGGCTCGAAATCATAAACTGCGGGATCATGACATGAGCCCAAACCAAGAGTTGGATGCTTAACCGACTGAGCCACCCAGGCGCCCCTCTTAATATGCATTTTTAAATTAATCTCTCAACAACCATATATGGTCTGCATAATTATTATCCTTGTTTTATAGATGAGACAACTGAGGCTCCAAGAGGTTGAGTCACCCACCCAAGTATCACACAGGTAGTGAGTGGCAGGGTCAGGAGTCTCAGACTCCAGTACCCCTCTTCTTTACCCTGGCCCAGAACTGCTTTCACAGGCCCAGGCGATGAATTGATAACTCACTTTGTCTTGCTGGTCCTGTCTTCTTCCTAACAGCATTGCTGGGCAGTGGGTAGATTTCAGGAACGTAACATGAAGTGGTTGATCTTGAGGAATGTGTCAACAAAATCGCAGTTACGTGGGGAACAGAATTTTCCATTGTTTGGGGGCAAAATGAAGAGGACCCATGAGGAGGCTGGTTGACTGCTCGGGCAGTGGGTCCCAGGGAGGTTTTACCTTGGTGTGGTCACCCCAGTCTGGGATCTGGTACTCAGCTTTACAAGTTCAGGAACTCAGCTCTGCTCATGTTCAGAGATATTAGCTAGCCAGCGTCTCAGGAACAGACTCCCTTATTCTCACCAGAGGCCAGTGAATAACCCAGCATGTGACTACGAGAACACTCACATTATTTATCTGGTATATTTCCTCCCTAGTAATAGAGAAGTGGGGAGGTGAAATTAGTAATCAGAGGTTGCTTGGTGATCGCAGAATCAGACCAGAGGCAGAGAGAGCCGGAAGATTATTTTGTCTCGGCCTTGGTGAGGCCGAGTCCAGCATCCCTATTCAGAGCAGAGTACACACATCCTCCCTAACAGATTCAGCTGGATGCCCACTATGAACCCCGCATCGGGAATACAGAGATGCAGGTGTTACAGCCCGTCAGTTGCTCACCATCTAGTAGGGGTGTGAGTTGACTGCCCTTACTGTACCTCCCAGTTGGTAGGAGACTCCCTTTCCCCCGGACCCACCAGATCCTCCTTTTTCTGCGTTTCCAGCTGAGTCTTCATGTCACTTTCTTGGCCCAGAGTTTAGCTGTTGTCAAGAACCGCTTATCCTCTTTTTGGCCTTTGTAAAATGATTTTTGTAGGTTTCCTGGTTTAAGATGCATGGGCCCCACAAATACAATGAATCTGTGCTCTTATCAAATGTGCTATCAAAATTAATCATGCCCTAGTGATGTTTAAAGGATACTCTGAGCTACCTGAAACAAGTATTCACTAGTAAAATGAGAAGTAATTCCACCAAGATTAGTTTTATAAGTAGTTTTCTTTTATCCTTTTACATTTTGCAGGTGAGCTTCAATCCCCAGGATAACACTCAGGTCTGTGTCACTGGCAATGGGATATTTAAGCTTCTCCGCTTTGCCGAGGGCACCCTGAAGCAAACCAATTTTCAGAGGGGAGAACCCCAAAACTATCTAGCCCACACGTGGGTGTCTGAAGACAAGATCATTGTCGGCACGGATGCAGGCAAGCTCTTCCTCTTTGAATCTGGAGATCAACGCTGGGAGACAAGTATAATGGTCAAGGAGCCCACCAGCGAGACCGGGAACCTGGAGGTGATCCGGGAATCGGAGAGGTAATGGCGCCCCTCTGGGCTGGTGCTCTTGTGAAAATATGTTCATCATACCAATAGCGTTGTGCCAAAAATGGGATTCTTTAAAAGTCACTCAGAACCCCTCCACCTTCAAGTCAACTCTTTTCATTTTCCCTCTGCCTTTCGCATGTTCATCTATATTCAAGCACAAATTGGACAGTTGTGACCACAGCCTACATACAGTTCTTTTGTTTACATGCATTTTATAAGCCTTTTAGCACGACTAGTCTTCAAAACTCCAGATCTTTTAAAATGTATGTTCTAATGGCTGCCTAATTTATTGATTCAATTACATAAATGGCCACTGAGCTCTTGCAGTGTGAAGGGCACCTTGCTAGATGCTGGGGACATGTGTCCTCAAAGACTTTGCAGTTTGGAAGGAGCCAGCAGACCAACAAAGAAGCTCAGGGAAGTGTTATTGGTGTAAATATGACAAAAGAATATGAGGTAAAGTGGGGGCTCAGGTCAATTTAACCTCTACTTCAGGCAATAATGGTCATCTCTCACACGTATTGAAATATACCGTTGTATCACTAGACTCTGCTTCAAGCACTTTATGTGTATTCTTACTTGAGTCTTACCCCATATAGTACATATTATGCCCATTTTATAGAACAGGACACTGAGGCTCAAATAGGTTAAGTGATTCACCCACGATCATAGCCCTGTCTGCCTGGCTCTGGAGCCTGAGCCCTCAACACATGGCATTTTGTAGATTCTTCTTCCTCAGTAACTTTCAGTCTGTCATTTCTCACCATCCCCCACACCCATGACACCTCCTTTTTCTCTCACGATTCTATTAAGAGCTTCCTAGTAAGTCCCTCTGCCCTCCAGTTTGCCATGTTCCTAATCCTGCAGTGAGTCCAGTGCTCTAAGAATAAAACCCAGGGGCACCTGGGTGGCTCAGTTGGTTAAGTGTCCAACTCTTGGTTTCGGCTCAGGTCATGATCTCATGGTTCGTGAGTTCGTGCTTAGGATTCTCTCTCTCCTCCTCTCTCTGCCAGTCCTCAGCTCATGTGCTCTGTCTCTGTCTCTGTCTCTGTCTCTCTCAAAAATAAATAAATAAACTTGAAACAAAATAGAATAAAACCCAGACTCCTGAACCTGGCCCACCCATCCCTGCTGCTCTGACCCTTCTTTCCATCTGGAGCATCAGCTTCTGCCTCTGTCTACCACACACATCTTGCACACTCTTACTTCTGAGTTTGGTCACGCGTAGGTCCACCTACCCCACTCCTCTGGACACACTCACATATCCACATGCTCCTGTTTGTTCTTCAGACCAGCTGGGAGTTCTCAGCTTCTGCTCATCTCAGATGGGTGCACCTCTCCTTAACGGTCCTCAGGAAGTCCTGCTTCCATCCCACCCAGCTGCCACCTAATGGTCCTTAGCACTTGCCCCTAGACTCTAAGCTTCAAGGGACAGGAACTGTGTCAGTCTTACTTACCATTGTTTCATAGGGTTGTCGACACAGTATAATTCCAATAAATATTTGTTATGTGGAGGAAAGGAGGGAAGAAAGGAAGGGAGGAAGGGAGGGAGGCAAGATTCAAATCTCAGGCCTTCCACTTACTAGTCGTGTGATCCTAGAAAACTCTCTGAGCCACTTTTTCCTAAACAAAAGAGGGATAATAATGCTAGCAACAACCACAACAATAATGGCGACCACACAGGGTGGTGAGACTACCAAATAAATGTATAACCTTCCAGTCTTTCTCTGGACTTTGTATAACAGGCCAAAGGGTGGCGTTTGGGCCTGGGGAACAGAATTGCAATGGGCGATTTCTCCCGCACCCAACGACAGCCCTTCATTCTCATCCCTAGCTGAACTCCTCTCCTTGGGATTGCCTGTAAACTTTACATGCTGTTTTCTTTTTCTAGCCTGATCCAATTTCCGACAATCAGTTCCCCGGTCCCTTCCTATGAGCAGGTCATGATGGCCAGTAACAACAGCCAGCTGGCCATGCCCCAGGTGTTCGCCATTGCAGCCTATTCAAAGGGATTCGCCTGTGCCGCTGGGCCGGGGAGAGTTCTCCTGTTTGAGAAGATGGAAGAGAAGGATATTTACCGGGAGAGCAGGGAAATCCGGGTAAGGAGGGGAGAACTGGGGTCCTCCTGGCACGTGTCGTCCAGCAGCAGAGCACTGACAGGGAGTTTGGTGGAAGGAGAGGGCTATAGCGCTGAGTGGAAATGGGGACTCGAGCCATTTGTCCTGAGGGAAGTTTGGGGATGGAGCAGACAGAACAGGGGTTGACATTGGGAGGATCTGGATTTGAATTCTGGCAGAGAACTTTGGCAAGTTATATTTGCACTTTGAAGCTTAGCGTTCCCGTAAAAATGGTGTTAGGATATATATTGATATTTAATGTCAAGCACACACTGTCTGGCACCTTGAAAGCATTCAGTAAATGTTTGTGGAATAAGTGATACGAAGTGCTGTGGAGAGAGATCGTCTGCGGTTGGGGAAGAACCAGGAAGGCTCTCGGCGGCGTGTGGCGGCAATCTTTGAGGAGGGGTCCTAGAGGAGGGGTAACAGTTGACGGGAGGGAACAGGTTAGGAGTTGCACGTGGAAGGAACAGGTGGAACAAAGGCACTGCGGAGGGGGGAGCAGGTGGTTTGTCTGGGAGATACTCTGCTCCCCAGTGGAGACGAGCTGAAATCACTTGAAAGGGAAAGACAGGAGCTGAGGCTGTTGAAAGATCTCGAATGCCAGCCCGAGGAGCATGTGTGTAATCCCACAGCCAGCCTGTTTCTGAGCGGAGAAGCATGACACTTAAGAAAAGCAGTCTGCCTGCGGTGGGGATGGGGCGGGGGATCCGGAGGCCCTGGACGTGAGGCAGCTACACGCACTCTGAATGAGCCAGGCTTGACTCTGCCCTTATTGGCTGAGTAACTTGAGATGAGTTGCTGAATCCAGCAAAACCTCTATTTCTTCTCTGAGAAAGTAGCCCCTCGCCCTGCTGGTTATCAGAAGGATGACACAACACCTGTGTAAATCACGTGTGAAATGCTTGATGCTCAATAAGTGATAGCCGTTATTATCTCCACGATGAAGAATCAGGCTTTGCTACTGAAGCCAAGAAGTGGTGAGATGTAGTCACCACAGTGAATAGCAGGGAAAATGTGAAGGGAGAGAGCCTTTGCGGAGGTTAAGCCTATAGAACTTGCCCTGAGTAGATGTGGGTGACCAGAGGTAAGGAGCTCGTAGAGATGCCGCCTTGGCCTTGAGACTGGCTGTCTGGGGAAAGATGCCACAGGTAGGAAAGTTGGGGGTAAGAGCAAGGTGAGTGGGAACCAAGGGGAACTTTTAATTAAAAAAAAATGTTTTGTTAATTTTAATTTTTTTAAAAAAATTTTAATTTTTAACAATTGTTTGTTCCATTTGTTTATTCATTTAATAAATATGTATTGAGGGTTTACTATGTGCCAGGCTCTGTGCTAGGGGCTGGGGATGCAGGAGGGGAAGCACACACACTATGAGCCTGTCCTTAGAACAAACAGATGTGAACAGATTGTCACATGGGGCTCAACATTGTGAAGAAGATAAAGCCAGGAGAAGGACAGGGAGTGAGAGGGGGTTCTGTTCTAGAGAGAGTGGCTCGGGGAGGCCTCGCTGAGGAAGTTGATGTTTGACCAGACACTGGAATAAAGTGAATCCGTTGGAAATGTGGTTTTAGACTTTGGGAGTGGGATCAATGTACACACACACACACACACACACACACAGCGCTTAGCTTGTGTCTGGCACAGAGTTGGTGCTTTATTTTTACTGTTTCAAAGAATTTATCATTGTGACTATTTTCACTACTGCTGCTTTCACCGAAACCCTCATTTTGGACAAAGTCACTGACAGAACAAAAAAAGGAGGACTGAGGACAAACCTTACATTTCCTAATTTAGAGTCTGAGACAGAACGAGAGCCCAGCAGAGGACACTGAGAAGTGGTGGTCATTCACTCACTCATCTAACAAATGGCTGTCTCATACCTGCCATGGGCCAGGCTCCAGGCCTGGTGCCTGAGCTAGAGGCGTCGGCCACGGCCACTTCCCCCAAGGACCCCACCACCTCCGGAGGAGAGCAGCGAGGCCACACTTACTCTTTCGCTGAGCTCTGCTGTGCACTAGACGCTGCCGAGCGCTGGCACACAGAAGCGGGACGCAGGCAAGGCCCTCGGTCTGTAGGCTCCCAATCCCCTTATGCAGTGTGATGAATGTGGCGGCAGACGGACGCTCCCTGGTGAGCACACTGAGAATGATATTAGGGCTCACCCAACCCCGGGCGGGGTGGGGCGGGACTTTCCTCTCTCCCAGAGCCCTCAGTGTGCTGGCAGAGCAGAGGGAGATGATGGCGGGAAGGAGTCGGGGGTATACGGGGGAAGACACAACTCCAGGCCACGGGAGGGAAACATGAGAGCTCGGTGTCCTGGGCCCCCCAGAGGCAGGTGCTGCCATCACTGCTACAGGATCTAGGAAAGCCCAGAAGATGAGGACTGAGCAGGGGCCTCTGGCATTTCTAAGGTTGACGAGGACATTTCAGTACATGACACAGTGGAAGGAATGAAGAACCGAGTGGACGTGGTATGGGCGGGCCAGCCTTTCGAGAAGTTTGATGGTTAGCAGGTGAAGAGCAGTGGTGGGGAAAGGAAACCTAAGGTGAGGTCTGCTTGGCAACTCCAGGCCCTCTCAGAGGCTGCTGGCAGGGCCGCCGTGTGACCCCTTGTCTTTTCTCTGCCCTGTCACCCACCCCACGTGGAAGAGGGGCTGTCCCCTTCCCCTCCACTGCCCCAAAGTGCACGCTGGCATGCTTGATGAGGTGGCACCCGCACTGGGCTTCTGACAGGTGGGCGGGAGCGGGATTTAAACTAACACTTGTTTTCGGAGGGGATCTCAAATTCCGATGTAGAGAGTGATCCTTTTTGCGGCTGCTGCTGTCTCTTAGCCACTAATCACTTAAGGGTGAATACAAATCCCACAGAAACAGAGGTGACTCAAGCCCTCCCTTGTCCACATCTGAGGGGGATCCTTGGCAGCATGCCGGTCTGGGTATCTGTAAGCTGAAAGTATCTGCGAGGACTCCAAAAGCCCAAGGACACGCGGACAACGTGGGAACATGACTGACGGTTGTGTTGCATCTTGGGCAGATTCCGACGGACCCACAGAGCAATGAGCGGAGTCAGTCGGACAAACAGGACGTCCTCTGCATGTGCTTCAGCCCCTCAGAGGAAACGCTGGTCGTCAGCACCAGCAAGAACCAACTGTACAGCATCACCATGTCCCTGACGGAGATTAGCAAGGTGAGTCTTTCCCAGCAGCGCTTCCTTCCGGCCCAGGGATCGCCTACCACGTGGGCAGATTTGAATCCAGACTTTCTGAGCAGGGGCTCATTTAGCCCCTTCCTAAGAGCAGAAGAAACTCGAATCTTGGGGCACCTGGGTGGCTCAGTCGATTGAGCGGCCGACTTCGGCTCAGGCCGTGATCTCGCAATTTGTGAGGTCGAGCCCCGCATCAGGCTCTGTGCTGACAGCTCAGAGCCTGGAGCCTGCTTCAGATTCTGTGTCTCCCTCTCTCTCTGCCCCTTCCCTGCTCACACTCTGGGTCGGTCTCTCTCTCTCTCTCTCTCTCTCTCTCAAATAAATAAAAATTAAAAAAAAAATTTTTTTGGAAAAAGAAGAACTTCGAATCTTAAGGTGCCCCGTAGAAGCTCTCGGCTACTCTCAGGGGGGTTGCAACTGCTGCGGCCCCTTTCGAGGACCCCTTGGAGTTGGCTGTCAAGTCTAAATTGTACATATCCTTTAACCCTGCTATTATACTTCAGAGAATTCCTCATACTGCTGCACGTGCCTCTCTACCTGCTCATGTGCACAAACATGCATGTGTATGAAGAAGTTGTTTCTTTTTTGTTTTTAAGTAACAAAACTAGCATAAATACACTGCAGATACTGCAACAAAGAAGCACCATAAAGATAAAGAGGGTCACTTTGTACTTCTAAAAGGGTCACTTCATCAAGAGGATATTATGGTTTTAAACTTTATGCACTTGATAGCATGCATTCAAAATATATAAAGCAAAATTTGACAGAACAATGAGGAAAATGGACCATCAATAATCATAGGAGGAGATTTTAACATATCTTTCTTGGTAATGGTGGTTTTTTTTTAAATAACAGTTTTATTGAGTATCGATTGGTATTTATTCACATGCCATGCAATTCACATATTTACAGTGTATAATTCAGTGGTCTTGAACGTACTCACAGAGTTGTTGCAACCATTACCACAGTCAGTTTTAGAACATTTTCATTGCTTCGGGTTCTTTTTGTTTGTCCCTGTGGATTTGAATTATCATCTGAAGTCACTTCCTCAGCCGGATACGGATTTGCTCCTGCCCACCATCTTTGTGCTCTTATTGGCAAATACACTTCCATGAGCCCAACGATGCATAATATGCATATTTTTTATATAGTTGCTTTCTCAATAAGGTGAAAGAAAAGTGGGGATGAGATATGTATTTATATTATCTTTTATAATGTCATAATACATTTACTGGTATTCTTTGTGTTTTTTGGTGGATTCAAATTACTGTCTGGGGTCACTTACTTCAACCTGAAGAATCTCCTTCAGTATTCCATGGCAGGCAGGTCTGTGAGCAACAAACTCTTTATTCTTGTTAGGAATTTTTTTTTATTATTATTATTATTTTAATATTTATTTTTGACAGAGAGACAGAGCATGAGTGGGGGAGGGGCAGGGAGAGGGAGACACAGAATCCAAAACAGGCTCCAGGCTCTGAGCTGTCAGCATAGAGCCCGACGCAGGGCTCGAACTCACAGACAGCGAGATCACAACCTGAGCCGAAATTGGATGCTCAACTGACTGAGCCACTCAGGCGCCCCATTGTTAGGAATATTTTTATGTTTCATTTTTAAGAGACAGCTTTGCTGGATATAGAATTTTTTTTTTAAGTTTATTTATTGGGTGGCTCAGTTGGTTAAGCATCTGACTTTGGCTCAGGTCATAATCTCACAGTTCATGAGTTTGAGTCCTGCATCGGGTGAGCACAGCGCTGCTTCTCTGTCTCTGTTTCTCTCTCTCTCCCCCCTCATGGGATTCTCTCTCACTCTCACTCTCTCCCTCCCTCTCTCTCTCTGCTGCTCACTCACTTATGCCCTCTCTCAAAAAAAATAAAGTGTATTTATTTTGAGAGAGACAGAAGCAGTGTGAGTGGGGGAGGAGCAGAGAGAGAAGGAGAGAGAGAGAGAGAGAATCCCAAGCATGCTCTGCATTGCAGAGCCCGACGCAGGACTCAAACTTACGAACTGTGAGATCATGACCTAAGCCAAAACCAAGAGTCAGATGCTTAACCAGCTGAACCATCCAGGAGCCCCTGGATATACAATTCTTGATCGACAGTTTTTTCTTTGAGTATTTTGAACATGTTATCCCACTCCCTCTTGGCTTTTATTATTTTTGCTGAGAAATCTGCTGTCACCTTGTTGGACTTCCTTGTAACTGATCAATCATCTTACGCTTGCTGCTTTCAAGGTTTTTTCTTTGTCTTCAGTTTTCAATATTTTTACTATCATGTGTCTGTGGATCTCTTTGTGTTTCAGCTTCATGGATGTGTGCATCAATACTTTCCAATAAATGTGGGGAATTTTCTCCATTATTTATTCAAATATTTTTTTCTGCTCCTTTCTGTCTCTCTCCTCTCCTCCTGGTACTCCCACTGTACATGTGTTGGTGTGTTTAGTGGAGTCCCACATTTACCTGTGGTTCTGTTCATTTTTCTTCATTTTTCTGTTTTCCATATTGCATAATCTTTCTTGATCTGCCTTTAACTTCACTGATTCTTTCTTCCGCTAGTTCAGATCTGCTTTTGAGTGCCTCTAGTGTATTTTTCATTTCTGTTATCGTACTTTTTACCTACAGAATTTGCTTTTTTTTTAAACAGTGATGTTCTCTATTTGATGTGACATTGTTATCAAAAGTTTCTTTCCTTCTTTAATCATGGTTTTCTTTAGTTCTTTGAACAGATCTGTAATAGCCACTGTGAAGTTGTCATCCATTAAATCCAATACCTGGCCACTCTCACAGGCAATGTCTGTTGCCTATGCACAGCAAAATGCAAATTAAAACAAGTCTGAGATGCCTCTTTTTTTTTTTCCAGTGACACTTTTCCTTGCTTTAATATTTTTGTCTTTTTCTGCTTTTGAAATGAGCTTTCAATTACAAAATACCAAACCCCTTAAAAATGCCAGCCATCGGCACACCGTGGAGAAGCCCCCAAGTAAGGATAGATAGTAGTGGCAGTTGGCAAGAGGTGGGAAGTGATTGAAGCAGTGGTTACAGGTGTTCACAGGAAGCTAAAACTATCCAGCAGGTTGTGTCTTAATGTTAACACAGGTTAGACTAGTCACTACCTTGGTGGGTGGCCTCAGTGTTTGGGTTCAGGTTCTACACGGCGGTCCAATTTCTTCCAGTTAAGAGTTCTTGGCTTGCACCAATCACAGGGTGGCCAGAGGGCACAGGACCAGTCTATTCATTTTTCAAAATGCTGCCATAGGCCTGCTACATGTGTTGAGAGACTTCGGGAGCTCTACCCTTCAGCAACTGTGTGTAATTTGGGTTTTCTGTCTGGACACGTAGCTCAGCCAAAATCCAGAGGCCATTTGTGAGTTTCAGGGATTGGTACGGAATGTCTTGCCCTTCTACATTCCTCTTGGCAATAGTACAGACATTGTTGTTTTGCAATTTGCTGGAAAGTCTCAGCATCTAAGTGACATTCCTTAATCTGAAACTGAAGTTCATTTTCACTGGGACCATCCTTTCCTTCGCAAGGAATACCTGGTGCTCCATTTTGCCATCTTCTACAAAAAGCACCATTGAGTGGGACGTAGCAGCTGAAGTGGCCTCAGGGCAACGTACTGCACGTCTGGCTCCCCAGACAGCAAAGTGACAGGTGGAGGGGCCACCTTCTACTACTTACTACCTTGTAGTAGAGTCGTTGGGTAACAACTCTAGAAACTTCCTTAGGACTTTTACCGCTGAAAGCACCACCGCTGAGTTGGCGTGAGATTGCTGGGGAGTTACACGTTCCCAGATGTTCTGAGCCTCCCGGCCATCTTTAGGGTTGTAATTAGGGAGTTCAAGATGAAAATCTGTCCCAGTCAGTGCACTCATTTGGGGCCATCAGCCACTTATTAATGTTCTGTGGCTTCAGATCGAGTAAGTTGCCATTTAGGTGAGATTCGCTGATTTCAGAAAATGCTGCTACAGCATTAGCCACCACCATTGGATGTGAATCTGCAATGAGATCCCACAGAGTATCCAGAAATCCCTGATCTTCCACCATTTGGGCATCAATATCATGGAATTTTGCCACACAGACTGCCGCTGTCTTCCTAACGTAGGAATCTTCATCCTTCAAGCACTTGCAGAGCTATTCTGTCATCTTGTCCACCCAGATGCACCCCTGGCCCTGCCTGCCAAGGCCTGAGTTAGAGGATTGGGATCCTCACTGTCCTTCACAAAGCTATGGACAGCCATGATGGCCACGTCTGGCTGACTCTTGGTTAGGTTCATCAAATAGAGATACGCAAGCTTCTTTAATTTCAGATGGTCAGTGTGCGTATAGTTTCTTACATCTGGAAAGAGAGAACTGACATCCTGCCTCCGGTCGTGGCAGCAGTCACTTTCTGCCCAGCCTCCTTCCTCTTTTTCTTTCTTTTCATTGTTGAGTTCAGCCTCTAATTCAAAGATTGCTCCTTTTTTATTGATTGTGAAGTCGCGTGGAGTCAGTCGTGGTTTGGGATCTTTAATGTGCACCAGAGGCAAGGCTGGGGGTGCCAGCAGCCCAGAGAGCCTGGCCTGAGCAGTGGTATAATTGTTTCCTGCATTAGCCAAAATCAGAAAGTCAGATATCACCCGGAATTTCTGAGAGCAAAAGAGAATGGGAATCCTTATGGGATGGTGAGGGGGTGTAAACTGGTATAGACATTCTAGAGAGCAGTCTGATCGTTCCTGGTCGAATAGAGAATGCATATATCTTGTTACCCAGTGGTCTGCTCCTGGATGCATACCAGGAATTACATCACGCCGGTCCATTAGAGAGCACATACAAAGATGTTCGCCTTCGTGTTCGTAGCAATGGAGAGTCGAAGACAACCCAGCTGTCCGTCCCCAGGAGTGATAAAGAAGTGAAAGAGCTGGATGCATACCACAGAATACCAAATCTCTGGTAGAAGCAATAATCATATACATGACAACATAGATGGTTGAGAGAAAAAAGTAAAACTGAAGAATGCAGTCTGAAGGATGGTGCCATGTATAGAAATATCCAAGAACATGGGGGCGCCTGGGTGGTTCAGTCAGTTGAGCGTCCGACTTCAGCTCAGGTCACGATCTCCCGTTTTGTGGGTTTGAGTCCCGCATCGGGCTCTGTGCTGACAGCTCAGAGCCTGGAGCCTGCTTCCGATTCTGTGTCTCTTCTCTCTGCCCTTCCCCCACTCATGCTCTGTCTCTGTCTCTCAAAAATAAATAAACGTTAAGAAAAAAAAAAAAGAAAAATTTCCAAGGACACAAATGAGACACATTAATTGGTGCCTTTGATAAGGGAGGAACAAGAGTGAAAATTAAAAGAGGAAGGGAATGAAATATAAAATAAAAATTGGCCGTACGTGAATTGATTATGACAGTCTGTAACTCTGCGCCTGAGCTACAGAATGAAGAAAGTAAAGATACAAAATCAAGGAAATATGAGGCAAGGTCATCAGACAAATTTTGGGGCCGGGAGAAAGAGGAAGAGAGTCTGAAGGCCTGGAAAGAGAATAAATGGCATGAAATCGGTATCTAAGAGATTCAGAAAGTGAACTTACTGAAAAACATGGAGTTTTCGGTCCGTTGGAGGCTTGTGGTCATGAATTCCAAGTGAAATCGGTAAGCCTGCTTGTCTGATTCTCCATCATCGTACAGCTTCTTAGGCAGAAGTGCAGAGAAAGGACGAAAGAGGATTACTGTTGTGTTTAAGGTAAGAGGTGTGAGTGTATTCAAAAGCTGATGGGAATGTGCCAGTAGAGACAGGGGGGTTGAAGATATTGGAGAAAGAAAGGGTAAGGGATGGAGAAGAAGGAGAATACTCTGTCCTGCCCCCCACCCCAGCACAGCACCTTTTCTTCCGAGATAGTAGGGAAGGTTGAGTGGATGCAGCTGAGTTTATAAGTGAGAAAGGGCCAGAATTTGAGGGAATCCCCATCTCAGCCTTTGGTTTGCTTGTGAATGGGCCTAAAATACGTGCACCTAATTGAGTTTCCCAGCCATCACTCCTCATTCAGGTGTCCCAGGTATAAGGCCTCCGAAAATAGAACAATGTGAAGCCTGTACGACCAGTGTCACAGGAAGCATCTCCGTGTGAAATCACCCACCTCTCACTGCTGCTGGCGGTGGAGTGACGCCATTTCTCTGGAAAGAAGTCTGGCAGGGCCTCTGAAGGTCTTTAGAATCATTCATGCCATTTCCCCCAGTATTCCCCTTCTAGAAACGTACCCGTTGCGTCCGTCCCAGCCTATTGATAGTGATGCTCTTGGCTAGGAATGCCCGCGGCACTTTGCCCAGGCCAATATTACTCATAGCAAACCCCCAGACGTTTCTCCCACCACGGCCAGAGTTGTGGCTGGACCGGACCTTTTCCTTCTTAGGATCATTGCAGGAGGCACTTCAGCACAAAACACCAGGGAACTTAGGGGAACAGGTTTGTTACATGCTCTGGAGGGTACGGAGCACACGTGAGGGCCGCACAGCAAGGTCATGGGGAGAGAAAGGGCATGGGCTTTGCCTTTACTGGAGTGTGGGGGGTGGGATGTCTAGGATTTTGTGGGTTTGCTCTTTATTGGCTAATTTAAAACCTAAGAGCACAGGAAGGAAGAAGTGGGATCACTCAAGCAGCCAGTTATCCAAGTTACCCAGGGCATTCTGAGAAAGGGACTAACATGGGCAGCAGGGGGGACAGCCTCATTCCTCATCTGGTTGTTTTGCTGGTAACTGTGTCACACAGCTGGCACTATGTTTCTTTAAGATGGATGTCTTTTGAAATGGATGCGTCCACATTCAAAAGCTTAGTGTTGGATACTTCCACTGAAGGAGCTAAGGAAGTCATCAGAGAGGTACAAAGACTTAACCCGCAAGGATGTTTAGTCTAATGTTATTCCTAAATAACAAATGATGGAATCCACTGAAATGTTCCCATAGTAGAGGAGTGGCTACATTAAATTCTGGTATAGCTATAGAACAAAGTTCTGAGGCGCCTGGGTGCCTCGGTCACTTAAGCATCTGACTTTGGCTCAGGTCATGATCTCACGGTTCGTGAGCTCGAGCCCCGCTTCGGGTGAACTCCGCTTCTCTCTCCCCCATCTCCTCTCTCTCTATCCCTCATGGGATTCTCTCTCTCTCTCCCTCTCTCTCTCCACCCTCCCTTTGTGCCATCTCTCTCTCAAAAAAAAAAAAAAAAATCCTTAAATTTTTTTAATTGCCATTTTTTGTCATTTTAAATTGCTTTTAAAATAATAGCAGCATTGGAAAATATGCATAATATTAAAGCAGTCTTCCCACGGCCATTATCTGCGCACCCAGGCTAACTAACATTCGTAGGTGGTAATGGAGCTGAAGTATACAGCCAGCCCTTTGCTTACTCTGCCAGATCTCACTCTGTGTGATTTCTCCAGGGGGAGCCTGCTCACTTCGAGTATCTGATGTACCCCTTGCACTCCGCAGCCATCACCGGGCTAGCCACGTGCATCCGCAAACCCTTCATTGCCACCTGCTCTCTGGATCGATCCGTTCGCATCTGGAATTATGAATCAAAGTAAGGATGAAAGGCTTCGCGACTACAGCGTGCAGGATCCCAGTTGTTACATTTGTTCATGTAAATTATTTTAATTAGGGAGTTTTAAAATGTAATTACTTGAAGCTCTCAGTTGGAAAAGGTGTTTTGTTTTGTTTTGTTAATCAAGTCTGTCAACTTACCTGTTTCTCTTCCCTTTTTGCTCGTGCTCGGGCTAGAACATGGCTTTGTGTTTTATTAAGTGCTTCACCGCATGCCAGACACCATGCTAGACAATGGGGACATAAAGATAACACTCTGCCTTCTTAAATAATCTCCTGTGTTCTTCCAGTTTTCCTCTCTCCCTCCAGAAGTACTTTTCGTCACATGGGACTCTCCAGACCACTACATCTCTCTCCTCATCACTGCCCCCGACCATCCTTAACTCCCTAGTGACTTTTTCTCCCTGACATGGATTCCCTGAGGATCCCCAGCCTAGAGTGGCCCCCCACTGTAATTTCTCTGTCCTTTGTGTATAGCCACTGGGTTGCCGAAAAGAAACCGTGCGGTCCTTCCAACTCGGGGGATCCAAATGGAGCTGTGCCTTCAGCATCGCTAGAGAACTCGTTGATCACTTCCCCTATTTCCCATACTCATTGCCGGATACTCTCCTCAAATAACCAAAACCTGGGGAAAAGAGGAACCAAAATTTCAAGCGACAAAGTATCTCCTATGCTATGATAGAAATATGTGCCAGATACAATGGAGGGCTCAAGGGAGTTTCTTAGAATTCCATAATCTTTTTCACAGCACTCTGGAGCTATTTAAGGAATACCAGGAAGAGGCTTATGCAATCAGCCTTCATCCATCGGGGCACTTTGTTGTCGTAGGATTTGCTGACAAACTACGCCTTATGAATCTACTCATTGATGATATACGTTCTTTCAAAGAATATTCTGTCAGAGGATGCAGAGAGGTAAGAAGCTGGAGATAAAGTTTCAGTTTCTTGGAAAACCGGGGGTTGAAGTATCAAGAACTAACACACTCTGGCAAAGTGGGACCAAAGTCTGCTTAGAGAACATCGGTGGCTTTAAAAGAAGAAAAGGCAAGAGATCGGGTTCTCCTCTCCCCAAACTTCTTGAGCATATGGCTCTATCCCATTTCTCTCTTGCTCACCAAGATATTTCACTGAACCCCAAGCCTTGTGAGATCCCACGTGTGATTAATTCTCTCTCTGATTGCCGAGTAACAAAAAGTGTCAAAAAGGGAAGTCATCTCAGAATCGGAGCGCCAGCCAGTAGGGAAGGTGAAGTTGGAGATTGGGAGGGGCCTGGGAATAGAAGCGTCACCAGGGAGAGGCAGTAGGCCGCCCATCACACTTCCCCCTGAGGTGACCGCAGAAACCAGATAGTGATTTCGGGAGTTGCTTCCCCACTCTGACACTTCTACAAACAACGAATGCTGCACTCTACCATCCAAGCAGCGTCATGGTCCGTGCACACACCAGTGGCAGCATCTTGGCCAATATGAGCTACAGGAATAGCCAAGATGCTGGCTGGTCCTCAGTCCCTCTGCACCTTTCCCCCCCATTCCCACTTCTACACCTGCTTTCAGCCTGAACTCTTTAGGAAAAAGAGCTCTTGACTGTAACGTCCAGAAGGCTCATTTCTCTCATTCTTGCTCTCTTGCTTTGTTTCTTTGTAGTGTTCCTTTAGCAATGGAGGTCACCTGTTTGCTGCAGTCAGTGGAAATGTGATTCACATTTTTGCCACTACAAGCCTGGAGAACATCTCGAACCTGAAAGGACACACCGGAAAGGTCAGTGAGTGAGCAGTGTCCAAGGACACGGGAGGCACAGAGCCAAGCATTATGCTTGCCGAGTGAACAAAAGAGAAGCAATGTGTTTCCTCTTGGAGTTCACGGTCTACTTGGGGAAAGAGACGATGACACAAAAGCACAGGGTAATTACTAATTGCAATAAATGCAATGAAAGAAAAACATGGGGTGTTATGAGAGTAAATAATGAAAGAGTTGGCATAATTTAGAGTGGGGTGTTCATAAAGGCTGGGTCCTAAAGGAGTAGGAAGGAATTAACCAGATAGAGCTTCAGAGGAGCTGAAAAGTCTGTGGGGCTGGAACCATAGGTGTCAGGACAAAACGGGACCCAGCTGAGATTGGTGAGATTAGCAAAGGCCCAAGTGCATGGAACTTTGCAGGCCTCCTAAGTATAAAAAAACTATAAAAAAGATATCCTCCTTGTGCCTTGAAATCACTGAAGATTTTCAGAGGAGGGAATGATATGACCAGATTCGCATTTTAGACTACTTTGGCTGCAGAAAGAAGAATGTATTGAAAGGGTGGAAATGGTAAGGAGACTATTGTGGATGTCTACACCATTTTGGACCATAAAGGAGATGGTACAGGTAGGGAGAAGGAGGTGGATTCAAAAGATACTTAGCAAGCAAAACCAGTAGTTTTCAGACAGAGTGGAGATGGGGCATGAAGACAAGGGAGGGGCCAAAGGTGGAAAGACTTAAGAAGTCGGTGAAAGAATTTGGACAGAAAAAGCACTTGAAAGGCATGCTAGGCAGGGGACCTATTAGAGATGATGGAACTGGAGTATAAAATAGGGTGGTGGTTTGAGGTACACATGGCTGGAACGTTGGGCACATTCCAGCAGTGGTGGAAGGAGCCAGAGAGGTTGGCTACATCCCAGTGTGTACACCATGCCAAGGAATTGGACTTTACTCTGTAGGTGATGAGAAGCAATTGAAAGGATTCAGGAAAGGAAGTAATGGGGTTAGAAAGGTACTTCTCCAAACAGTATTGAGGATGGATTAGAGGAGAGGGAACTTGGAGGGATGGAGACCAGCTAAGAAGTGAGGGTGAAAGATGAGTCGGAAAATAAACCATGGCTTTGGTAGTAGAAACAGAGAGAAGCACGACATTAAGTTCCATTTTGTATATGTTATGTGCCATGTGTCCAAGAACTATGGTACTCAGGCACGAGGGTCAGGAAAGAAGTCAAGGCTGAAAATGAAGATTCAGGGGATTAGGTGGTAGTGGAAGTCAGAGGCATAGATTACATCACCAAGGGCCTGGAATTTGAGAAGAATCTTGGGCAGAGACAGGTGACCAACATTTCAGGGACTGGTTAAAGAAGAGAAGGACTGCAAATAAAGGCACAGGAGAACTTGGAATCAAGGAATTGTATCAGAGAAGTGAAGGAACTCTTCCAAGATAAAGTAGTTGGTGGTATTAAAGGTCAGAGAGAGGGGCGCCTGGGTGGCTCAGTTGGTTGAATGTCCAACTCTTGATTTCAGCTCAGGTCATGATCTCATGGTATGGTATATGGGATGGAGCCCTGCATTGGGCTGACAGCATGGAGCCTGCCTGGGATTCTCTCTCTCCCTCTCTGCCCCTCCCCTGCTCGCTCTCTCTCTCTCTGTTGCTCTCTGTCTCTCAAAAATAAATCAACATTTCCAAAAATAAGTAAAGGTCAGAGAGAGGTCCTGTAAAGACTAAAAACTAACCATTGAGTGTGGCAAATAACAGGTGCATAAGTGCAGGAACTGTGAAAACACTGAGCTTTCCCGGTTTCAACAATGCGATTGGTCTTCAAGTGACTGTGGAGGTGCAGATGAAAGCATGCCAGGTGATTCTGATGCTCTTTCTAGAACCATGTGCATCTCCTTGGGAGGCCCTCCCTGACCAGTCCAGGAAAGCAGCCCTTTGTTGCATCCCTTTGCAAGTATTTATAACACTGGTTTCTAACCAGGGTTGTATGTTAGACTTACATCTGCAGTATTAAAAATATATATATACAGATGGAGGATACAATAAAGCCATGCACGTGGAAATTTATAACCTTAAATACATATTTAGGAATATAAAAAGATAAAAATCAGTGATATAATCATCTAAAGAAGTTAGAAAAGGAACAGCAAATTAAATTCAAAGAAGATAAAAGGAAGGAAATAGTAAGGATAAGAGCAGAAGTTAATGAAATAGAAAACAAACACAATAGAAGATCATCAAAGCCAAAACATGGTTTTTGGGTTTTGGGTTTTTTTTTTTTTTAATGTATGTTTGTTTTGAGAGACGGGGGGAGGGGAGAGAGATAATCTAAGCAGGCTCCGCACCATCAGCACAGAGCCCGATACGAGGCTCTCATGAACCATGAGATCATGACCTGAGCCAAAATCAAGAGTTGGACATTTAACCAATTGAGCCACCCAGGCACCCCAGGTTTTTTTAAGTAATCTCTACTCCCAATGTGGGGCTCAAACTCAGAACCTTGAGATCCAGAGTTGCATGCTCTACCAACTGAGCCAGTCAGGTGTCCCCAAAACTTAGCATTTTGAAAATGCAAAATGGACAAGCCTTTAATATGACTGATTACGAAAGGAGAAAAAAAGGAGGAAAGGTAAATAACCAGTATGAGGAATGAAAAGGGGATATCAGTACAGATCCTATATAATAAAAAAAGATCATGAGGGGATATTATGAACAACTTTATGAAAATAAATTTGAATAATATAGATGAAACAAATTCCTAGAAAAATTGAGTCTATCGTTTAAAAACCTTCCTATAAAGAAAACTCTAGGCCCAGAGCATATCACTGGAGAATTATATCAACTTGTAAGGAAAAAAAAAAAAATGACACTAATAATATTGAAGAAACTCTTGCAAAGTATAGAGAAAAGAGCAAATACTTCCCAATATTGTTCTGTGAGGCCAGCGTAATCATGATACCAAAACCTGTCAAAGACATCACAAGGAAGAAATGCTAAGCTGGTCTTTTTTGTGACCATAGAAATAAAATATTATCAAGCCAATCCATCAATATATAAAAAGGAGAACACAACATGACCAAGTTGGATTTATTCCAGGAATACAAGATTGTTTTACAATTTGAAATCAATTAATGTGGTACACCACATTAGCATAATAAGGATGAAAAAATCATATGTTTATCTCCGTAAATGCAGATATAATAAAATTGATAGCATTTAATATCCATTCACGATTTTAAAAAACAACACTTGGGGCACCTGGGTGGCTCAGTCGGTTAGGCATCCAACTTCAGCTCAGGTCATGATCTTGTGGTTTGTGAGTTCAAGCCCCACGTCGGGCTCTGTGCTGACAGCTTAGAGCCTGGAGCCCATTTCAGATTCTTTGTCTCCCTCTCTCTCTGCCCCTACCCTGCTCACGCTCTGTCTCTCCTTCAAAAGTAAATAAACATTTAAAAAATTTTAAATAATAAAAAAATAAAAAACAACAAACTAAAAAATAATGGAACTTCTATTATAAAAATCTTATGCAAGATATTTAAGAAAACCTACAACAAACAGCATACTTGATCCTAAAATTATGAAAGCATTCCTTCTGAGATAGAGAACAAAAGACGATGCCTTCTGTTAGCCTGGTACTGAGTCCTAACCAGTGCAATAAGACAAGAAAAGGAAATATGTCTTAGTCCATGAGTCTGCCATAACAAAACAGCACAGACTGGGTAGCTCATAAAGAACAGAAAAGTTTCCTCACAGTTTGGAGGGCAAGAAGTCCAAGACTCAGGTGCCAGCATGGGTAGGTGAGGGCCCTCTTCCTGGCTGCAGATTTCTCATATCCTCACATGGTAGAAGGGGTGAGCTAGCTCTCTGGGGCGTCTTTCATGAGGACACTTACTAATCCCATTCATGAGGGCTCTACCCTCATGACCTAATCACCTGTCAAAGGGCCCCACCTCCCTATACCATCATCTTCTCGGGTAAGGATTTCAACATACGAACTGGGGGGTGCAGGGCGGAGTAAGAGACACAAACATTCAGACCAAAGCAAAATAAAAAGCGTAGAAATTGGAAAGGAATAAATAGATCCTCACAGACAACATGACTGAGT
This sequence comes from Panthera uncia, assembly GCF_023721935.1. Taxonomy (NCBI): domain Eukaryota; kingdom Metazoa; phylum Chordata; class Mammalia; order Carnivora; family Felidae; genus Panthera; species Panthera uncia. The sequence continues at coordinate 71,410,992 of NW_026057585.1, read as the reverse complement.
ATGTAGGAAATTCAAAGGGTTTTCAGAGAAACTATTAAAATTAGTGAATCTACGAATAGTGTTGGAAATAGCGTCACTATATTTTTTCAAGGGTATTTGTACATAATAGTAACAAACAGAGAATCCAATTTAAGAGGTGGAAATGGAGCTGAGGAGGTGGTTAAGGACGTGCCCCACAGGGTCGCAGTCATGGAAATAGCAAAAGAGGTGGCCAGTGAGTGGGTCAGAAGGTTGGTTCCTTATGAGAAAATAAGCAAATATATTGAAGATAACGGGAGCCAGGACTCTCACTATTGGAGAAGGGAGTTATAAATATGACAAGGGGAAGATCTAGAAAGTTGTTGTTGTTGTTGTTTGTTTCTTTGTTTAGTGACCTGGCTGAACGAATCCTGAGAAGTCTTTCTTGCCCCTGCAGTGTGCAGCCTTGATGTCCCTGCTCAGATTTTTGTTCTTTTTTTTATCTTTTCTCTGGTTGCCCCTGCGTTGACCTAAGCCACTCATTAGTCACAGATTGGGCTTAGCCCCCTTAGCCAGTTACACTTTCACCCTTTACCATTGGATCTGTGTGGCTGGGAGGCGGCTGTCACAGTTCACAGAGTTCACGTTTTTTTGCTCCTTGTTCAGCCAGGTTCTAGTAGTTTGGAGGCTCTCTCTCTGTACCTGAGAGAGTGCAGCCCTAGCCATGCACACAGTCTTCCAGGCTGCCAGGGATAAGTGTGATTTTATTGCTAAGCCTGGCTTCCTGGGAGATGCCCGTGGACCAGAGGAGATTATTATTCAGTTAGGGTTTGGTCAGATGTTATGTTTAAACCCCTTGTGCTAGTGAGGTTTCTGCCCTGTGTTGATGGGTCCCTGTGCAGCTCAGAAGACGCTTTCGAATTTTCCCCATATACCGCTCCGATTGCTCTTGAGTGGGGCGGCTTAGCACATGCGCACAGCCTTCCCGACCCCCGGAGTTGTCTATGATTGCAGGTCTCTCCTTGACCGTGTCTTTCCCTCGTTCTATTAAAATTCTCATGCTCTGCTATTTGCTCATATTGTGGACCTACACCGATATCTCCATCATTTTAGACAATGCCCAGAGGGTAGACTTGTTCATGCTCTGTTCCAAATAAAGCCAGTTTTGGGTTTGCTGAAGGGCACGCACCAGGAAAGGACATTCTGCCTCAGTCTAGTGGAACACGTGAGGAGTTCATTCTCCTTTCCCTAATGAGGCGTCTGTGTGTGTGTGTGTGTGTGTGTGTGTGCACGTGTGTGCACAGGGACATATGCACGCTTTTAACTGGGTACGCCTTCATCCCCTGTAGGTTCGCTCAGTTGTGTGGAACGCGGATGACAGCAAACTGATCTCTTGCGGCACAGACGGTGCTGTCTATGAATGGAATCTGTCCTCAGGAAAGAGAGAGACAGAATGCGTTCTCAAGTCCTGCAGTTACAACTGTGTTACTGTCTCCCCCGATGCCAAAATTATCTTTGCAGTTGGATCAGACCAGACCCTCAAGGAGATTGCAGACTCTTCGGTGAGTCTGCCCCAGCCCCACCTCCGGGCTGCCCGCTGGTCTGCAGAAGACGGCCTCCACGGGCACGGCAGGAAGTGTGACGGGAAGAGGGCTCGTGAGAACAGGGTCCCTTCTTCATGGGACGACCCTCTGGGTCATTCCGTTATTGATACTTCTGGGATTTCCTGCCCAGCGCCCTACCTGACTGGTTAAACCGTGGGGCCCCTTTCTCCTTCTGTTTTGCTGGCTGGCTACAGGTCTCTTCCACCCTCCAGGCCCGCAGGTCAGCAACATCTCCAAACTGCATGCTTACCCTGGGGTATAGACGGAAGTATAGTTACCGCTGTCGCCTCGGCTCGGCCACCACATTTGTTCGAGACCTCCAAACTCTGAAATTTAGGAATTACCACATTTGGCTCCAAATAGCTGAGGGAGGAGAGAAGAGTTCAGCAAAGACACTTCACACAAACGTGGCTGGATCCTTCTCCAGGCGCCAGCGACAGCCGATCTTCTTTGGTGCTCGTCACCCTCCTGGCGCTGGGGCCGGAAAGCGCACAGACACCACGGTAGCAGACTGACCCGAGACGGGTTTTGCCATGATTGGAGCCCAGCTGAGAGGAGGGGGTCTCTCCACTGTGCCCCCAAGTAGCTTAGTCCTAATTCTGTGGTGGCTTTTACAGTGCTGAACCGGAACAAGCCCCTTCAGGCCAGGCCCGCAATTCACGCCTCTTGCTGTCCCTACTAGCCGGCGCACACAGCATGACCCACGCAAACATTCCCTAAATGTTTGGTGGGAGGGTGGGTGGGTGATTGGATGGAGGGAAGGCACGGTGAGTGAATTCACGAAAAAC
>NW_026057585.1:71302103-71408632 GCF_023721935.1 Panthera uncia | reverse complement strand
TGAGGTAGCCTAGCAGTCACGAGCAGAGACACTCGGGCCTGACTGCCACTTCCTAGGTGGGTGCTGTCTCTGTGGCTCTGTTTTGTCATCTTAAAATAGGGGTAACGGTAACCGCCCCCAAAGGGTTTTTGTGAGGATCAAATGAGTTACAACATGCAAAAGCCATAAAATGGGGCTTGGCTTCCTTGTAAAAAAATTTTTTTTAATGTTTATTTAGTTTTGAGAGAGACAGAGACAGAGCGTGAGTGGGGGAGAGACAGAGAGAGAGGGAGACACAGAATCCAAAGCAGACTCCAGGCTCTGAGCTGTCAGCACAGAGCCTGACACGGGGCTCGAACCCACGAACCATGAGATCCTGACTTGAGCCGAAGTCGAATGCTTAACCAACTGAGCCACCCAGGCGCCCCTTGGCTTCCTTTTATTTTTTTTTTTTATTTTTTTTTTTTTATTTTTTTTTTTTTTATTTATTTTTGGGACAGAGAGAGACAGAGCATGAATGGGGGAGGGGCAGAGAGAGAGGGAGACACAGAATCGGAAACAGGCTCCAGGCTCCGAGCCATCAGCCCAGAGCCTGACGCGGGGCTCGAACTCACGGACCGCGAGATCGTGACCTGGCTGAAGTCGGACGCTTAACCGACTGCGCCACCCAGGCGCCCCTGGCTTCCTTTTATTAACGTTAATCCTAACTCCCAGAATACTTGTTCACCAGTCAGGCAGCCAGGATATGCTGAAATCAGTGCCTTTTATGCGTAGGCACCATGCCAGGTGCTGTAAGGAATAGAGAAACATTTTTTAGTACAGAACTTGCCCAAGTGTTGCTGTTACAGGAGAGGAGGGAATGACATGGGGCCACAGCTGAGCCCCTCACCCTGAACACCCGTCTGTGTTCCAGATCCTTCGAGAGATATCAGCCTTTGATGTAGTCTACACAGCCATCGTCATCTCGCATTCTGGGCGCATGATGTTTGTGGGCACCTCGGTAGGAACCATCCGTGCAATGAAGTACCCGCTGCCTCTGCAGAAAGAATTCAATGAGTACCAGGCCCATGCGGGTCCTATCACCAAGGTGAGAAGGGACCCTCTCTTTAGGGGCCCATTCCCAGAACTAGCTCTCCATGGATCCATCTGATCCTGCCCTCCACACCCCTGCTTCATCCTTGCAATCCCTCTCTGTGTCTCCTCTCCCCTTATTCCTCTCTCCCTCTTTATTCATCCAACCACCCATTCAATGAGCCCTTATTGGCTACTAATACTCTTTGTTTAAACTACTCCCACGAATATATCTTAGGAGATCATCAGAGGTACACCTAAAGATTCATGCACAAGGTTGTTCACCATAATACCATGAATAATAATGGGCCATTTGAGAGACGCTGTATGCCATCCACCCAGATCTCCCATCTGCTGAGTGCTGGCTGCCGCATCCGGCTCTCCTCCCCCACGGAAGTGCCCTGGACCAAAAAGAGTCAAAGCCCAGGAGATGAACCCCTCCGTCCCCCTGAAGACACAAAACATGAACGCACATTTGTAAATTGTCCCTCCAACAACACCAACACCCAAGGCTTTGAACTATGTCCCAAACTCTACACTGCCTTACCCGCAGACAGTATCCTTATGAAGAAAGGATTTTTCATTATCAGCTGGAACATTCCGGTATTGAGCCTGGGTCTTGCACTCTAAACTGAAAACTCCCCCTCTTCTCTTCATAGCCGTGAAGTTTTGTGGATAAGGTATTTATTTTTCTGATAATGAAAGCAACACGTATTCACTTTATAAATAAAAATCCCTATAGTATCCTCATTAATGTTTTGATGCCTTTTCTCATACTCTTCTGTGTACTTTTGTGTGCATTTTAAATAAATAGAGATTATACTGTATGTACTCTTGTAGGCTGCTTTTTTTTTTAGTGCTATTATAAGCATTTTTTTCATATAATTAGGTGTTCCTCAAAAACATGATTTTAGTAACTACACAAATATCCCAGTAAATGATGGACCATAACTTAATTCTTCTCTTACAACTAGGCTTTTTTTTTTAATTTTATTTATTTTTATTTTTATTTTTTTATTTTTTTAGTTTATTTATTTATTTTGAAAGAGAGAGAATGAGCTGGGGAGGAGCAGAGAGAGAAGGGGACAGAGGATCTGAAGCAGGCTCTATGCTGACAACAGAGAGCCCGATGTGGGGCTTGAAAACATGAGCCGTGAGATCATGACCTGAGCTGAAGTTGGACACTTAACCGACTGAGCCACCGAGGCTCCCCTACAACTAGACATTTATTTTTATTTTTTTAATGAGAGGCTTTTTTACTGTTTATTTATTTTGAGAGAGAAAAAAAAAGAGAGAGAGAGAATCCCAAGTAGACTCCACACTCAGCACAGAGCCCAAGGCAGGGCTTGATCCCACAACTACGAGATCACAACCTGAGCTGATCAAGAGTCAGATGCTTAATTGACTGAGCCACGCAGGTGCCCTGAGACTTTTTTTTTTTTAAGTTTTTTAAATTTATTCTGAGAGAGAGTGTGCACGTGTGCAAGTGCAAGCAGGGGTGGGGCAGAGAGAGAGAATCTTAAGCAGGCTCTGTGGTGTTATTGCAGAGCCCATCTCAGAGCTCAATCTCACAAACCATGAGATCATGACCTGACCTAAAATCAAGAGTCAGATGCTTACCTGACTGAGCCACTCAGGTACCCCGGCATTTATTTTTATTTTTTTTATTTTAAAGAGAGAGAGAGAAAAAACATGAGCAGGGGAGGGGCAGAGGGAAAGAGAGAGAGAATTTCAAGCAGGCTCCGTGCCCAGTATAAGGTTGACACGGGGCTCAATCCCACAACTGTGAGATCATGACCTGAGCCAAAATCAAGAGTTGGATGTTGAACCGACTGAGCCACCCAAACGCCCCTAAAACTGGGCATTTAAATGACCTTATGAACTCTAATATTCTGCTCTACAGATTTCTGTGGGCATCTCTGATTATTTTAAAGGCTAAATTGCTAAACAGGGGTAAAAGCCCCAAGTGAAAGAACATTGCCATTTGTAAGGTTTGGTTTTTTTTTAATTTTTTTAACGTTTATTCATTTTTTGAGAGGCAGAGAGAGACAGAGCATGAGTGGGGGAGGAGCAGAGACAGAGGGAGACACAGAATCCGAAGCAGGCTCCAGGCTCTGAACTGAGAGCACAGAGCCTGATGCGGGGCTCGGACTCACAAACCGTGAGAACATGACCCGAGCCGAAGTCGGACGCTCAACCGACTGAGCCACCCGGGCGCCCCCATTTGTAAGGTTTTGACGCACATTCCTGATGGTGAGAAGGCATCTTCATAGTTGATTCTTTTGCTTTCACTTTTTATTTTGAGACGATTATAAATTCATAGGAATGTAAAGATGGCATAGGTCCAGTGTACCCTTCTCCCAGTTTCCCCCAATAATTGTATCTACTGTAACTATAGTACGATATCACCCCAGAAAATTGACGTTGGTACAATATGTGTGTGTGTGTTGCTGCCGTTCTATCACGTGTATAGATTCCTGTAACCAGCACTGCAGTCAGGGCACAGAACTGCTTCCTGGCCACAAAGAGCCCCCTCGGGCTACCTTTGATAGTGACACCCACCCACCCCTCACCCGCCTCCCTCCCTAGTCCTATGCAAACACTTGTTGGTTCTCCAGTTCCATAATTTGTCACTTTATTTATTTGTTTATTTATTCAGAGAGAGAACATGCCATGCATCCTCCATAATTTGTCATTTTAAGAATTTTATATAGGGGCGCCTAGGTGGCTCAGTCAGTTAAGCGTCCAACTCTTGATCTGGGCTCAGGTCGTGATCTCATGGTTCACGAGCCCTGCATCAGGCTCCACACTGACGGCACAGAGCCTGCTTGGGATTCTCTCTCTCTCTCTCTCTCTCTCTCTCTCTCTCTGCCCCTCCCCCACTTGTACACACACACACACACACACACACACACTCTCTCTCTCTCTCTCAAAATAAATAAATACACCTTTAACAAAAAAGAATTTTATTTATTTTTCCAGCACGCCCTAAGAATTTTATATAAATAGAATGGTACAGTATGTGACCTTTTGACAGTGGCTTTTCTCGCCCAGTGCATACCCTCGAGCTCCATCTAAGTTTTCTCATGTATCAATACTTCATTTCTTCCATGGCAGGAATGCACCATAATCTGTTTAGCCATCTGCCTATTGCAAGATAGTTTACTGTTTTCCCAGTTTGGGGCTATTACAAATAAAGCTGCTATGACCAATCACGTACAGGCTGCTGTGTGGACCTTCCTTTCTCTGGGATAAATGCCCGGGGGAATGATTGCTGGATCATGTGATACATTTATGTTTAGTTTTTTTTAAGAAGCTGCCAAGCTATTTTCCATTCCCACCAGCAATGCGTGCAAGATCCAGTTTCTCCACATCGTTGCCAGCATTTGGTATTGTCACCATTTCTCATTTTAGCTGTTCTAACACGTGTGTAGTAATATCTCCCCGTAGTTTTAATATGCATTTCCCTAATGACTGATAGTGGTGAACATCTTCTTGTGTGCCTCTTTGCCATCTGGATACCTCTTTGGTGAAACGTCTCCATATTTCTTGCCCACCCTCTAGTTGGTTTGGGTTTTTTACTGCCGAGGGTTGAGAGTTCTTTTTATAATCTAGATAATAATTAACTCTTCAGATTCCAAATCCACAGAGGACATGACCCAGTCTTGCTTCTTTTATTTATGAACAGAAGCTTGTGAGATGTATCTCATTCTTACCCAGGATCCTGTCTTCCTTCCCATGAGGATGTGCCCAGGGTTGGCTGAATGGAGGCCCTGCACACAGCCAGCTCAGTTCTGGTCACCCACGACCTCTGAAAGCTTCCTCTCCATGCTCTTTCTCTCCTCAGATGTTGCTCACCTTTGATGACCAATTCCTGCTGACTGTTGCTGAAGATGGCTGCCTGTTTACCTGGAAGGTCTTTGATAAGGATGGTCGAGGAATCAAGCGAGAGAGGGAAGTGGGCTTTGCCGAAGAGGTGCTCATTACTAAAACAGACATGGAAGAGAAGGTAAGAATTGGGTCTAACGAAGAGAGACGTGGAAATTCCTTACCAGACTGTGTCCAAACTCCTGGGACTGGCATTCGAGGGCCTGTGTAGCCTGGCTACCCCCCACTGCCCAGCACACATCCCCCCCCCGCCCCGGCTCCTTGCACATTCCCTGCCCCCACCATCATGCTGCCCTCCTCACTGCGGCTACATCTCTTCCCACCCCCACCCTGCCCATCATCCTGCCACGTGGTCATCTTGACTTACACTCTGTTCCACGTGTAGCCTGTGAAACTACCTTTCATCTTCCTACTCTTTGAGGACAGGAGCCATGACATGCAGTTCCCTTGGGTGACCAGCAGTTTCTAGCCCATGCTAGACACGTGAAGACAGTCGATCAGTATTTACAGAATTGAACTGACAAGCTGACTATACCCGTTGTATCTGGGAAACTTAATAATTGCTAGTAGAGCCTTCTTTATATAAAAAGAAGTTATTTAGAAAACGTCCCTGAAAACCAGTTCTCTTCATAATAAAACAGTAAAGGTAATAATAACCAGCATATTTTTTTTAGGTTTTCTACAAATCAGGCACTGCACTAATTACTCTATAAGTATTTTCTTATTTAAATCTTATATCATTTCTGTGAGGAAGATACTGTTACTCTCCCCATGTTTTAAGAAGTGACTCTGGAGGAGTGAAGTGAAGTGTAGTAGGACCAGAGTTCTGACCGAGATTTAATCTAGAGCCCACTCTCTTCATCACTACCCCAAAGGGCCCTCCCTGCTGTAAATGCATTAAACACTCTAGGAAGACGTGTTTTGAGAGTTCTGTGCCACGCTCCCTAAGGGAGATGCCAAAGGGATGGGAAAGTCACGAGGCTTACAGGGAATGGCAGAGCTATGCATTCATTGCTGTTCATCCAGGATCTAGAGTGCATTTATTGACTACCTACTGTTTGCTGGGTACTGCGGATGCATGTATAAAAAGACAGGCATGGGCCCTGTGATCAGGAAACACAGTCAAGTAGAGACGAGAAAACCATCAGAGCAGCAAGGCAAAATGGCCCCAAAGCAGGATGATGAGACCCAGGTATTCCCAGAGATCCCTACCAGAGCTCCCTGGAACTTTCTGCAGGAAAGGAAAAGTGGGAGGAAAGGATAAGGGAGAGCCTATGAGAGTCAGGATCTGACCTCCTGCGGGAAGGCAAGCACGTCTTCTGTTCCTCCTCCTCTCTGTTTTCTCCCCCATTCTTCCCCAAGGGTAGGGGAAAAGAACAACTAGGAGACACCAGGCTGTGCCAAAGGCCTGAGGTGTCTGGGCTGACTCCTGACCCAGCCCCCAGCTTGGCCTTGTTCTGCTCACCTCCTAGAGCCCCTTCTATCTCTGCATGTGAGAGACCGCAGTCCTACTCCCTGTAAACCTCCCTGTCCTTCCCAGCTCCCCCCTCCTTGCTCTCTCTCCACCTGTCCTCTAAAAGTCACATTTCTCAGAATTCCCAGCTCTCTTTTTCTTCTTGAGACTCTATGATATTCTACGTAACTATCTCTCACAACATGATTTACCTACTCATTCATTCATCCAACCACTACTTACAGAGGTGCCCTGTTATGTGCCAGGCACCATACTAAGGTCTAGGATGACAGAAATGAAAGACATGTGGGGGCCTTGAGCTCATAGCCTGGAAGGAGGCATAGGTAAAATTAAAAAGGGAAACTAAGTGTGTTACAGGTGTTATGAAGGAACGATGCCCTGGGGTCACAGGGGAAGGGACCCTGACCCAAGCCAGGTGGTACCAGAGGAAGTAAGTGAGCCTTGGACGGAGCCTTCCTGAACAGATGGGAAAGGTTCTTCCACACCAAGGGGTGAGTGTGCAGAAGGATGAGACAGGTGCTCCGGGGAAGATGCTAGGTGGGGCCAGAGATGAGAGGGTGTGCGGAGCTGGAGGGTCTTTTTACACCCAAAGTGTTTCCAAAGTGTTTCAGACTTTGGAAATTGTTCCTAAGGACCCACTGATAGATGTAAGTTAGGGAATAAGCTCAGGAGAGCCTCATCTGCGGCCAGGTGCACGGATTGAGGAAGGATGATGAGCATGTGGCCCAGACACAATGTGTCAGAAACCAGCGTCGCCATCACTAAATGTATTCCATAGTCCGAGGCAGACCCCGGGGTGACCCACTCATCTGATAAACATTCACTCAATGCTATGTTGCTGGCCCTGTGCTAGGCACCCAGGAGAAGGCAGTGAATCAGGAGAGGCCAAGTGCCACTCGTAGGGAGCATCCTACCAAGGAGACCATCTTCATCCGTGGCCGCGTCCCCTTCACCCCACACCCCGCCAGGCACCGTGTTCCCTCAAATCTGTCTCTTGAATCTCTCCATTCCACCATCCTGCCCATCCCCTGCCTGTACTATGCGGTACCCCCTCCCCACCAATCCCTCTGTCTTAGTGCTTGAATCTAGCCTGGGCTACACACTGCCATCAGAGAGGTCTTTCTGAGACCAGAGTGAGCTCAATCAGGTTGGACAAGGGCCTTTAGAGGACCGCTAGGAGAAAATCCTAATTTCTTATCATGGCCGGCAACGACCTTGATGGTCTGACCCCATCTCGGCCTCCTCTCCCTCTGCCTCCCACCTGCACCACATCGCACACAGCGCTTTGACCAGGCGTCCTCACTCTTATCCCTGACTTTGCACATGCAACCTGTGTTCATCCCTCATCTCAGTACTTCCTATGTGCCAGGGCCACACTTGTCCTCTGGGCAGGAATGCAGAAATGAGCATCACACATTCATTATTCTCTAATTGTCCATGGCTATGGGGGATATAGACCAGAAAAGGTGAGACAGGGATGCATGGGGGGGGGGGGGGGGAGGGTGATCATGGATGAGTGAGAGGAAAACACCTGTGTGCTCACCATCTCTGTCATTAACATTAACTTTTTCAGGAAATGAAGGGTGTGTACATCACAGTATTTTTAGAAAAGTTTGACATCAGTGAATGCAACAGATTGAAAGAAATCACTAGATGTAGGAACAAGCAAGACAGGACGAGTTAGGACCTAAATTAATGTTAGTGAGGCCAGAAGAGGCATAACAGACATTGAGAGGGACAGATTGACAGTCCTGGGAAGCTGCCTGGCTCTGGGCACTCATCACAATTTGTAATGATGTGTTTATTTGGCTTCCTCGGTAGACGATAGAGTCGATGGGGGCAGGAATCACAGTTAACACTGTTTCTCAAGTACCTACTATGTGTTAGGCACTCTTCTGGGTACTAGGCATGTATCAGTATACAAAGCCAACAAAGATTTCAGCCTTCCCGGAGCTTAAATTCTTTTTTTAAATGTTTATTTATTTTTGGAGAGGGGGAGAGAGCAAGTGGAGTGGGGAGAGGGGCAGAGAGAGAGGGAGGCAGAGAATCTGAACTGGCTCCAGGCTCTGAACTGTCAACACAGAGCCCAACGTGGGGCTCGAATCCACGAACCGTGAGATCAGGACCTGAGCTGAAGTTGGATGCTTAACCAACTGAGCCACCCAGGCGCCCCTTGGAGCTTAAATTCTAATGAGGAAGAAGACAAAGGACAATAAATTCATAAGTCAATTATATTAGAAAGTGCCTAGATCTAAGAAAATAATAAAAAATGAGCAGAGTGAGCAGGGTCGTGAGTGCCGGGAACAGGAAGGGAAGGGTCGCAGGATTAACTAGTGTGGCCCAAGTAGACCTCATTTAACAGGTGACATTAACACGTATTGGAAGATGAGAGAATTATTAGCGGCATGCCTAGCACCCAGTAGGGCTCACTGAATGGATGTTGTGAGGGCAGAGGAGGAAGCCCATATGTTATATGTTTCCTCGTTTTTAGCCCGTGGGTCTTGTGGGGAAAAGATGACAGGTTCTAGTTGAGACACATGAGTCTGAGGCTGAGCAGAGCCGCAGATCTCAGAGAGCTCAAGGCCCCGGGTTAAATATTCCCCTTCACCCCCACCATGAATGTTCTTGACTCTGATGTCCTTCTCCCAAAGGCTCAGATCATGCTGGAGCTGAAGACTCGTGTGGAAGAGTTAAAAATGGAGAATGAGTATCAGCTGCGACTGAAGGATATGAACTATTCTGAGAAGATTAAGGAGCTAACAGATAAGTTCCTGCAGGAAATGGAGTCCTTGAAAACGAAAAACCAGGTCTGTCTGAGAGACTGAGCCAACAGCCACAAATAATGAGACATTGCCAATTTACTCCAGATGGAACTGCCCTCCCTTACCCAAGCCAAGCCCAAACAATGAACTATATGATACCGTGTGGTTTTTAAGCATAGTTGCTAACATCAGAAATGCTTACAGCAAAGTGCGAAGTGGAACAAAGAAGAATACAAAACCGTAGCGAATGGTATTAATTAAGTAAAATAAATACACATAGAACAGTTCATAAGAAAATAGCCAGCAATGTGATTACTTCAGGAAGTTGAGATTCTGGGTAATTTAAATTTTGTTCTTTCTACTTTTCTGTGTTTTGCAAATCACCTACAATGAGAATATATTATCTCTGTGATCAAGAGAAACTTACTTAAAAACAAAATGAAAAAGGTAACAAGAAAAGCAAAGTGTAGAAAAAGAAGAGCTACCAGAATATTGATTTCTGGATTGTCAGTAGTTTAAATAAAATTAGTCTAAATGGTCCCTCCTGTAGTCAGATTTGATCTACGGGACTTCCCAGAATAACCCCCTTTGTTCACAAATCTGTCTTGCCCTTCATCTAAAACCCCTGGCTTAGAGGGTATTTGTTCTTTTATGTTATCGCCATGGGTCAGAGAGTTTAGCTAAAAGGAAAAAAAAGCCCCCGGCTGTTAGTTTTATTATTTTATTCCTTTGTCAACAAATACTGACGTGGTGCCCTCCACAAGCTCAACTCGAAGTTATTCCTGGGAGCGCCCCTCTGCCTGCAAGGAGCTTTCCTGCTCGATTAAAGAAAACACTTCTTAGAAGCTGACACATTAACACATCCGAGGATTTAGTTGACGGCACTGTTCAGACAACAGAGAATTCAAGTGAATCCTTACTTTTTCCACCTCAAAATCCATCTGCTACATGTCCAAGACTGAACTCATCATTGACAAGACCCATTTAGTAGAAAGGATATAAATAAAGCCTAGAACTTACAGAGCAGAATATAATGTAAATAAAAAGCGATAGCTTGCTTGTGGCTCACAGAACAGTGCCTGGTGCAAAATGACAGGCTTGAGAAACGTTTGTAAGTGAAGGAGGATGTCACTTATAAAATGTGTTGTTGCCCTGGGGTGATTTCAGCAGATGCGTGGAAATGAGAACAGCTGACTCTGTGTTTTAGGTTTTAAAAACAGAAAAAGAAAAGCAGGATGTGTTCCATCGCGAACGCATTGACGACCTCCTAGACAAACAGAGCCAGGAACTGCAGGACCTGGGTGAGTCCCGAGGTAGAGGCCACGTGGTAGCGTGGGGACAAAAGTCTGAGAGTGTCCCCCCTCCCCCACCACCGTTGGGACCGAACAGAAGTCCCAGGTAATCTGGCTTTGTCTGTAAACAGGCTGCATTTATCCCCTGGACCTCAGTGTGGATTTTACTCCTGTGCATTTCCTTGTTCATTACACATGTATTACTGCATGCCAGTAGGAGTTACAGAAAAGTGCAGGTCTGGAGCCTGATAGACTGTCTTGAGTCCCAGACTCACCACATACTTTCTGGGTATTCTAAGGAGTCACCAAACCTCACCTAGCCTCAGTTTTCACTCGTCTTCTGTAAGAAGAGGTGCTGATAACTGTTTTGCATATTCAGGACATTCTTCTTGGCCCTGGTTCCCTAAAACACCCCTCAGCCCTTTCCTGGAAACCTTCTGCCTAGCCAACAAGGGGAGGGAGTTTGGCTGCCTGACCAGCTAATGGGGTGAGGGCAGGTGAGAAAGAGCTGGGCAGGTATTTGAGGCTCAGCTGGTGCTGGTAGGTGGGTGGGAGGGCACCAAAGGCTCCTGGGTGGCCCTGAGGTGGGTGCTCCTGTCCAATGTGACATAACCTTCCTTGCTTCTCTCCAGAGTGTTGCAACAACCAAAAGTTGCTTCTAGAATATGAGAAGTACCAGGAATTGCAGCTCAAATCCCAGAGGATGCAGGAGGAGTATGAGAAACAGCTTCGGGATAATGATGAGACCAAGAGCCAGGCCCTGGAGGAGCTGACGGAGTTTTATGAGGCCAAACTTCAGGAAAAAACTACCCTTCTGGAAGAGGTACTCACCGGAAGCTGAGCTGTACCTCCCTTTTGCTGTGCATCCTGCAGGCCTGGCCTGTGAACAGCCCAAAGAGCTATGGGAAAGCTCACTTCAACTCCTTTCCCTCCCACTCCCTGCTTTTAGCATCCAGCCTTGTGTTAGGCCCTTCACCGTTTGTTTCCCCTAGACCAGCGGGCCCAGTGAGCTGGGAGGTGCTCCGTGTTAGGGACTGAAATTCTAAGTTCGTATCTGTTGTCCTAGCCTAACTGTACCTTCAAGCCTTAAGGACTGGAGAGACCTTTTTATTTTTATTTTTTAATATTTATTTACTTTGAGAGGGAGAGAGAGACAGACTGAGCATGAGGGGGTGGGGGGCGGGCGGGCAGAAAGAGAGGGAGACACAGAATCCAAAGCAGGCTCCATGCTCTGAGCTGTCAGCACAGAGCCTGATGCGGGGCTCGACCTCACAGACCCATGAGATCATGACCTGAGCCGAAGTCAGACGCCCAACTGCCTGCGCCACCCAGGCGCCCCTAGAGAGACCTTTTTAGAAGCCTGTAGGACCTGGAGAGGAACGAGGGCCCTAAACAATGGGGAAGGTGGTTGCCTGAAACCCTTTAGCAACTTCTTATGCCTTACAAGATGAAATCCCTCCTTCACTGATTTGACAAACACAGATGGTCTCTTCTTGGTTTAGAACTCAGCTTGAGTGCTGGGTGACCAAGAGAAAAACCGCGGCCTGGTTTTCAGTCATGTGAGAGAGGCGGCCACACAGATACTCAAGAGAGGGCTGCACAGGATAGCTGGGGGATGCAGACCTCCCTGAGAGGCCAGAGAAGGCTTGCCGGAGCTAATGAGACCCAGGAAGAATAAGAGTTAGAATTAACAGGAGATGGGGAAATGCGGGAGGGAAGGGCAGGCAGGCAAAGTCATGGAATGTTCAAGCAGTTTGGGTTGCCAAAATAGCTAGTTTCCCAAGATGAAGAGAAAACCGAGAAGAGCCAGATGGCCGCCTTTTCTGCATGAAATTGCAGCAGATGGCGTACTGTAGGTGAGGGGGCGGGAGAGTCCTGAAGGTGTGGAATGAGTTTGGAAGGGAATGACCGAGAAGACGTCTGGCAGGTATGCAGCTGAGAGCCCAGCTGAGGTTGTAAACGTGAGTCCCAGCAGCATTAATCCACCAGGCCGTGCGCTTTTCCCCAGCAGGGCTCGGCAAGCAGGTGTGTGAGCGAGGGGGATGCAGAGCAGCCCTGATTCACAGCTGGGGTGTGACCGAGTTGTGCCGCCGAGAAATACAAGTGGTCTGCTGAACAGCCATCCGGTCCAGGCCAGAGAGGGGTAAAGAACCGAGAGCCTGGAAGATAGTGGAGGAATCAAGACAGGGCCAGGGGACGTGGTGAGCCTGAGAGCTGGGCCTGCATACCTGGGGGGGGCCAACAGAGAAGTCACCTGTGCTGAGAGCAGGGCCTGGATTTTCAGGCTTCCGAGGTGGCACCATTCTGGGGATGGACCTGAGAGTGGGTAGCTCAGGTAGAGGCGAGGTAAAGGTCAAAGCAACCCTGGACATTATAGGACCCTCTGTAACCACCCCCAGTTACGGCAAGGAGGACTGAGGTGGCACCCAGAAGTCCACAGTGAGCTGGGAAGTGAGCAGGCAGTGGGGGATAAGCAAGGTGAGAGGTGGAGGGCGGAGGTCTCCTGACAGCACGGGCCTCAGACAGAGCAGGCTGAGCTCCAACAGCCAGTGGGGATGTTTCCTGGCACAGCCACCCCCGCCTTGGCCCTGCCCACCTCCCCAGCCCCGTGTCCTGCTGCCCCGTCCGGCTTCTTCCCACCCAACGACGTGGGATGGCCACGTTTCCCACACAACCTCTGAGCCTCTGCTCTGGATGTCTCTTCACCTGGCAGCTCGTCCGCACCCTTACAGAGACTCAGGACAGGAGCCAACTCCTGGAGGAGTTCTTCGCTAACCCCTGTCCCCTCCCACAGGCCTGAGCAAGCCTTCCTCTGTGTCCTCAGGGCCCTCAGACCCCTTTCTCTTACGGCCTACATGGTAGCGTCCTGTGTTAATATCTCTTTCTCCAGGGGAACTTCTCAAGGGCAAGGACTATGGCTCACCCATCACTGATTTTCAAACCAGGGCCCCCCTGGCACATCCTAGATGCTCCAGAAATGTTTGTTGACCTCCAGGAAACTGATCTGAGCTTGGCCTTGGGGGCCGAGGTAGAGGGAATGAATCTGCCCTGAGGGGAGAGAGACTGGCCTTCCTCCCAGGACCCACACTGTGATCACAACCATTTCTTCTTCTGAGTCAAAGATTTCAACTCAGAGCTTCCCTAGGGAGCTTCCACCTGACATGCCTTCTCGCCAACCTGGCTGGCCTACTCTCCTTTTTAGCGACATCTACCAGAGCAAGAGCAGTGGCTGCCGGGCGACTCTGGGACACAGAGCACACCTTGCCAGGCTTCCGTCCAGCAAGGGCCTGATGACGTGTGGTGGGGAAAGAGAGAAGCCTTTCTTGGGGACCCAGTTTGAAAACCATCTTGTCTCTCTTCACCCCTGAAACACTCACTCCAGGGATGGTACATGCAGTTTGGGAGAACGCCAGGGTCAGTGTGAGAGAAAAAGGATCTGTAACTTGCACCACTTGGGGGCAGTAAGCAAAGAGGAGTCACACCCGAGTCACTTCTCAGACTCCACCAAGCAGAGGTGGTTCTTCCAGCGTCCGGGCTCCAGGCTTGCATTCATTCATCGCCAGTGACGTGCCAGCTGCTGTGCAGGGTGTTCCCGGTGGTGAGCAGAGAGATGTGGCCCTGCCATCAAGGAGCTTCCAGGAGCCTGTCCAACAGGCAATTGCAATATAACACAACGTGATGGGGGATGTGCAGGTGATTGGATTAAGGAGCAGGAGGGCAGAGTTAAAGGTTCACTCTTTTGGGGCGCCTGGGTGGCTCTGTCGGTTGAGCGACCAACTCTTGATTTTGGCTCAGGTCATGATCCCAGGGTCATGGGATCGAGCCCCACGTCAGGCTCTGTGCTGAGCATGGAGCCTGCTTGAGATTCTCCTTCTCCCTCTCTCTTGCTCTTCCCTCCTCCCCCACTCGTGCTTTTTCTCTCTCAAAAAGATTTTTTTAAGGCTTCACTCTTTTATTCAGGTATTGAGTACCAACTGTGTGCCCGTGCCGGTTGTACTCTGGGAACTCAGTGGTGGGCACGATAGACCAGGTTTCTTTCCTCGAGGAATTTACGTCTTTTTTTTTTTTTCTTTCTTTTTTTTTAATTTTTTTTTAACGTTTATTTATTTTTGAGACAGAGAGAGACAGAGCATGAACAGGGGAGGGGCAGAGAGAGAGGGAGACACAGAGTCTGAAATAGGCTCCAGGCTCTGAGCGGTCAGCACAGAGCCCGACGTGGGGCTCGAACTCACGGACCGTGAGATCATGACCTGAGCCGAAGTCGGACGCTTAACCGACCTAGCCACCCAGGCGCCCCTCGAGAAATTTACATCTAATGGAAAAAGCAATCAAGTACTTCCGAAATATAAAATTACAACTGTCACAGGTTCAGTGGAGGAAAGATAGAGGAAGCGTGGGTGTCATTGTAAAGAAGACCAGAGATGGAACAGGTCTGGGGGTGTTGGGAGGGTGGTCACTGAAGGGGAGCCTGCAGCCACATCTGGTAGATGTGAAGGGAAGGCAGAGGACAGACAGGAGAGTGGAAGGTCAGGGGACCCAGGGCCTTGGTTCCCATTTCTGTTATAGCACTCTGTCTCCCACTCTCCATGATAGGCCCCACATGCTCATCTCACCCCGCGCCCTCTCAGCACAAAAGGGTCAAGTGCCTTTTCTCCCCCTTCCCTGAACCAGGCACAGGAAGACGTCAGGCAGCAGCTGCGGGAGTTCGAAGAGACCAAGAAACAGATCGAAGAAGATGAAGACCGAGAAATCCAAGATATCAAAACCAAGTACGAGAAAAAGCTTCGGGATGAAAAGGAATCAAACCTGCGACTCAAAGGAGAAACCGGCATCATGAGGAAGAAGGTATCGCACGTGTGGTTCCCCGACAGGCCTGGGCACAGGCGAGGGCTGTATCACCAATGTCTCTGCACCGCCAGGCAGATACACCCTTAACATCTCTCCGCGGCACTGTCCCTTCTCTGTCCTTTTCACCGGAATAGTGACATTTGCCCCAACACCGGATGGACACCCCAGACTTTCATTCATGGGCTAGTAGGATTTAGTCAGTTTTCAGAGTTAAACCTCGGGTAGAAACGGAGATGAAGGTCAAGTCCCTGCCGGAGGTGTCATCAGGGTCTCAGTGCAGGGAGCTGTGGGCAGGAGAAGGACTGGGGTGTGGGATGCTTGGTTTATAAGGCAAGACACATGTTTATTGTCACTGGTGGTTGGAGTGAAGTGGGATTCAATTCACAGATCCTTGTGGAATTGCCACAGTTTCCCCAAAATGTTCAGCCTTAGAGAAGCCAAGTTCAAAGCAAACTCACATTCCTTCCTATTAGAAATCACCCTACTTAATCCAGGGAACCAGGGACAATGTCTTCTTCCCTTCTTAGACATGGCCAAGGTGGCTCATCAGTTACAGTATCTGTGACCTTAATGGGGCATGGATCCCAACCTTTCAAGGTTGGCAAGGTCCTGGAAAACTCTGGGTCTGCTCAGGAACCCTGACAGCCCATCCTCACGGAAGGGGATGGGACTGGATCTCATCAGACAGAATGCTACATCACTCGTGCTGCCAGGGAAATCCCCAAACTGTCCCAAATCTCCAAAACTTCACTCCTAAAATCCCAGAAATGTTGGGTACTAGACATGTTTTCAGGTCACAGGTCGGTGATGTGTTGGGGACCTCTTTAAGTTCACCGGCATTTGGGAGGCAGGGAGGGAAGCACAAAGACTTCGGTGGTCTCTGTTGCTGCCATTTGTGTCTGCAGTTCAGCAGCCTGCAGAAGGAGGTTGAAGAGCGAACCAATGACATTGAGAGCCTGAAGAGGGAGCAGGTGAAGCTGCAAGGGGTCATTAAGTCCCTGGAGAAGGACATCCTGGGCCTCAAGCGGGAAATCCAGGAAAGAGATGAGACGATTCAAGATAAGGTGAAGGCTCACCTCTGCCCTCCTTCAACCACCACCCAGATGGATGGACCCAGGGGAGGAGAACCAAGCTCCGGAGAGAGGGGGGTCCCTGAATGCTTGAAACACATTCATTTAACCTGATGGGGATGAGTGGTCTGTGAAGGGCCTACTGGGTGCTGGGTGCTGGGCCGATTGCTGTAAACACACCACACTCAGTTCTCCCGGCCACCCCAGGGGCCATGAGGGACCCCCTGTAGAGCTCAGGAAACTGAGCTCCAGGTGGTTTGGTATCTTGCCCAAGGTAATCCAGTCGATAGGCGACAGACTTGGGATAAGAATCTAAGTCGGCTGACTGCAGGGCCCCTGCTCGCCACGGCTCCAGGTGTCCTCGGGTGACCGTCCCCACAGACGTTGCACACTCCCTGCGGTTGACCTACAACTGCCAGGCTCCCCAGAAAGCTGGGATCACTTTTCAGAATGCCTTTCTCACAAAACACTTAGAAGACAGACACATCACATTTTGTGAGGCTTACCCAAATTTCGTAGCCCCCTGCTAAGCAAATCCAGGATGTATGCCCTCCTGCCTCTCTCCTTGCCATTCCTGCCTCAGGTAGGCAGAATTCTCCAGTGGTTGAGACGGTGGGCTTTAGCCCTGGCTAATTGGGTTCTAGCACAGGCTTTGCCATTTATCTGCCACAGGATCTTGGGCAATTTCTCTAAGCCTTGTTTTCTCACCTGTGACGTGGGCCCCCTTGGGATCTGATAAGGGGAAACGCATGAAATTTCTGCATGTTGAGTGTTTGTGTATGTACCTGGGTGTTTGTGTAGAGAGGGTCCAAAGCTCTCTTCAGATTCTCAAAGGGGGGTGTTGATAAGGAGGTTAAGGCCTCCTGACCTAAAATTGCAACAGTCTCCTAACCAGTCTAACGGACTTCCTTCCCACTTCCTACCCCCGCTCCCTGCCACCATACCCTGTAATTGTGTCACTCTTCCCCCTTAGAACTCTGCCATAGCTCCCCATTGCCTGTGGCAGGGACAGCAAAGTTTTTTCCATAAAGGCATAGGTAGTAAATATTTCGTCTTTGCACACAGCATGGCTTCTGTCGCACTACTCAGCTCTACCACTGTGTTGTCAAATCAGCCATACACAATGCATGAATGAGTTTATGAAAACAGGTCAAATTTGATCCAAAGGCCATACATAGCTTGCCAACTCTAGGCTCCTGGATACATTCCGAATCCCCTTTAAGCCAACAGACAAGACCCTGGCCACTTAGTGGTACAAAACAACAACTTTGGGGTGCCTGGGTGGCTCAGTCGGTTAAGCATCTGCTCTTGATCTCAGCTTAGGTCTTGATCTCAGGGTTGCGAGTTCGAGCCCCATGTCAGGCTCCGTGCTGGATGTGGAGCCTACTTAGGAAAAACAAAAAAACAGTAACAGCTGTTTTATTCTCTCGGGTTCTGTGGGCCTGGCATTTGGACAGCCTACAACAAGATGGCCTATCTTTGTCCCTGATGGCAGGGGCCTTGCTGGGCTTCAGTTAGGGATGACACAAATAGCTGGGCATAGAAGATCATCATCCATGATGGCTTCTTCATTCATACTTCCCAGGGTGGCTGGGAGGCTGGGCTCCACGGGTACTGTCAACCAGAGTGCCATTGTGCTCCTCAGCCGGGGATTCTCAGTGTAGGGGAACTTTCTCCATAGCAGATGGCCTCCCTCACAGCACAAGTTCTAAGAAAACCAGGTAGAAGCTGCTTAGCCTTTTCTCAGCTAGACCGGAAGCCACACAGCATCACTTGAGCAGCATTCTTTGGGTTACAAGCAAACCGTAAGTCCAGCCAGATGCAAGAGAAAGGAATTAGATCTTCCCTCCTGATGGAGAAGCATATGGTCACGTTGCAGAGAGCCTGTGGGATGGGAGATGCTGCTGAGGCCAGCTTTAGAAAATGCAGTCGCCTACAAGCTATATTTGAGTGAATGAATGCTGAGCCCCGGCACAGAAGCCAAGGAGTCAGTGCTACGGCCCTAGTGGGGGAGCCAGCCTCTGTGGCCCCAGCCGGGAGAGCAGCCTGTGGCCTCCTCGGTCAGGTCACAGGATTTATGTCCTTTCCCTAAAGGGTTTCCATATACCGGAGCCTCCTGCCATCTCTTACTTCTCTCTCATCTCGCCCACAGGAGAAGCGCATCTATGATCTGAAAAAGAAAAACCAAGAACTGGAGAAATTCAAGTTTGTACTCGACTACAAAATAAAGGAGCTAAAGAAGCAAATAGAACCACGAGAGGATGAGATCAAGGTGATGAAGGAACAGATTCAGGAGGTGAGAACCATCTGAACCACTCTGGCCTCCTGGACTAGTGTCGCCTCCCCAACGGTTCCTGGCTGGGGTAGCAAGGGGGTGGGGTGGAGGCGATAAGAAAAACCCCTCCTCCCAATCCCTGCCTGTCCCAGGGTATGCGGGCCTCCACTCTGTAGAGGATGTCACAGGAGAGGCCCAGCGGGGACTCAGTTGTGCAGGAGTGAATGCTTTAAGATTTGGCATGTGGCCGGACCTTAGGTTGTGCTCAGGCCCTCCGAGGGAAACCGCGGCTCTTGGGCCTTCAGCCACCAGGGGGCGGTGTGTACTCAGCCACCAGCCCGTCGCATCTGAAAGCACCCTCCTCCAAATGAACCTTTTTTTCTCAGTCTGGAAACGTTGGTGGGGGCGTATGCAAAGCTGCAGTGTTTGGACTCCATCTGAGGAGGAATAGGAAGTCATGCAAAGTCTCTTGAGCAGGAGAGTGGCAGCCTTAAGTATGTGTTCTGGGAAGCAGACAGGAGGAAGGTAGAGAGGAGAGATTAAAAGCAAGATCAACAGGACAAGGACTCCTGAGATTCCATCGAGGTACAAGTGGCCCCCGTTGGTCCCTCCACCCCATTCACAGTGCATCTCCTTAAGCCGATTGCAGCTGTGACGTCCAGGGTTGATTGAAAACCAAATTCCTGCCTTCCCCTCCCTTCTGTTCCCTGTTTCCCAGTAAGTTACCACAATCCACCCACGTGCTTAAGGTACAAGTGTAGAGTCTTCTTGATTCTTCCCCCCCCCCCCCCCCACAATGGCTGTATCCAATGATCGCCAGTGCCTATCTGATGGTCTTCCCAGAGACCTCCCAAATCTAGCCCTCTTTCCTCTCTGCTGCCTCACCTGGGTGCAAGCCTCTGTCATCCCTCATCTGGACTTGAGTCTAGCCTCCGGTCTGATCTCTCCACACAGAGGCCACAGCGAACCCCTAGTGGTGTCCCATCTCACCTAGAATAAAATCCACACCCCCTACCAGGGCCCTGCATGATTCAGCCGCTAACCCTCTCCAATCTTGTCTCCAGGCTCCCTCCCCCAGCACCAGCCCAAAGGCTTTCTGACAGTTCTGAGGCTACGCCAAGCTTTTCCCATCTTGGACCTTTACAGTGCTGCTCCCTCTGCCCAGAAGTGCTCAGATTATGACTGGCGGCTTCTCCATATCTTCCATGTGGAGGCTCCTTTGTCACCTCTTCAGGGAAGCCTTCCCAGGCTACCCTATCCAAAATGGCCTCCCACTCCCCATCCACGTTCGCTCATTGTGCTGAGCAAGGATACAAGTAAAGTGTGTCAGAGAGCATCGATGGCCCGAGTAGAATTGGATACCCAGGAGCTCTGGTGTAGAAAAGCAAAGCCTTTTCTCTAGGAGGCCCAGGAAAGAAGCCAGGTGGTAGGATCAGTCCAGGGCTAGAGTGTCCAGAGATGGTTTGTCATTGTGCCAGTGACTTTCTCCTGGCCTCTGGAGAAAAGCAGGATGTTCCCAGCCAACCACAGAGCTGCCTCATCTGGGCCTCCTGCCATTCTTGAGTGACCTCAGGGCCCAAAAATGGCAGCCCAGAAAAGAGCAGAGGCCCCACTTGCCTGGAAAGTCAGTGTCCTGCCAGCCCCTGGAAATCACCATCCCATGGTCCCCCTCCTCATTTATCAAGTGGATTTACAGTTGGGTCAGTTACTATCCACCCCAACACACCTGAAGGATTATTCACTTTCCCGTCAGTAACTGGGCCGACCACGGCATTGACCCCCAGCAGGGAATACGCCTGCACCTTGAGAGTGATTCAAACAGGGCCCCTCCTACACCACGCCAGTTACCACCAGGGCTGAAGTCCGGACCTGATTCCTCCCCTGGAGGCCTCTGACCTTGGACCTTCAGGAGGTCAGAGGCCCATTTGGCCCACCCGCTGTGGATCTCGTGTGAAGTTCTTTTTCCTCCACGAAGGAAGCTGTAAACCCTCCTCCGTGGATGAAAATCTAATACTTCCTTGATTCGGTACCTCCCTGCACATATACTTTTCCAGCTTCTCTTCAGTACGATGGGACTATCTGCTTCCTAGGGAGTGTTCAGAACCTCATCGTTTTACTTCACCCCCTTGTTTTTTCATTCAGTGCGAGGTTTTCTCATTTTAACATCTTGGGGCGGATAGTTCTTTGTCACAGGGAGTCCCTGCACTAGAAGATATTTAGCAACATCCCTGGTCTCTGCCCACTAGATGCCTGTAGCAACCCTCCCTTCCCCCCCGTTGTAACAACCAGAAATGTCTCCAGATGTTGCCAAATATCCTCTGGGGGTAGAATACCTGTTTCCTGCCCCCACCCCCACCGAGAGTCACTGAGTGTGAGGAGAACACATGGAAAAGTAGATGGGGCTTTTCCACCAGGAAAAGGATACTTGTTCCCACATACTGGCTAGTTTCCTAGCTGTCCCGCCAGCTATTCAAACTCAGCGTATTTCACAATTTTTCTGTGAAATACGTTATTTTTGTTCTCAGTGGCTTTTGAGGCTTTGCCCGTATTACTTCCTTTCTAACCTAATCTGTCATTGCTGGCTTCGAGACCATGGAAAAAGAGGCACAGCCAGCTGTAGACACTCAGACATGACCTTGGAGAAGCACCTTGCTCTCTTTCTGCCACCGTTCCCTTGGTCTGGGCCCCATCTCACCCCTGACTGGTGTGTCCGGCTCCAGTCGTGCTGTCTCCGGTAGGACCTCCGCATCAGGCCTTCTAAGGACAAACCATGCCACCCCTTGGGTAAAACCTGCCAGGGCTCTGAGATTTCAGGATAATGGCCAAACTTCTGGGCGGCATGAAGGCACAACTTCTCCCCATGTGAGCCTCTGCCCCTGGGTCCTGCATGATCCAGCTCAGCTGACCTCTCCAGCCCCTCTCTCCCTCCCTCACATGCAGCCCCCTGGACCACCTGTAGCCGGCAGAGAGGCACCCGGCTGCCCATGGCCCTGGGCCTCTCTGTGCGTGGCCTGCTCTCTCCGCCTGGAACTCCCCTTCTCCACTTTGTCCTCTAGTACCGATTTGTCTTGTGGAACTTGACTGAACATCCCTTTTCCGGGCACTGCCTCCCCGCGTCCTCTGCACACAGAGGGTACTTCCTACCTGGATATTCCCTCTTATTCCTCTAGACCTCACGGCTTCTTGCAGATGGACGCTCTGTCTTCATCAGTTCTGTATCCCCGTGCCGGTAGTGGCCGCCAGCCCTCTCCAGTGGACACATTCATTCTTTAGCCACGCACGTCCCCACACTCCCTGTGTCCTGCACAAGGTGGTTTGATGTAGCACCAGCATGGCACGTTTACCTTTTCATTCCTCTTCCAGAAGGCAGGCTATTTCAAGCACCCCTCTCCTCCCTCGCCGTGGCTCCCCTTCGCCTTCTACACTGGCCGCGCATTCACTCGTTCAGATGAATACTGAGTGCTGACTTCATGCCAGGCGCTGAGCCAAAGGGCTATTCTGTCTATCCAGATTCTTCCAATAAGTTTGATAACATTCTCCTGCAAGCTGCGCCTTCGTGTCCAGAACGTGAATGTGGTGCATCGGGGCTTTCCGATACCCCCAAAGATGGTCAGGAACCTTGAAATCTGACCGAAGGGCCTGGGATAGGTTAGAGGAGCTACTCCATCCAGCCACTAAAGAACCCAGTGACCTGTCCCATCCCCCCAAAATAGCGCCCCTCTCTATTAACAGGAATACTAGTGTCCACCAGATATGGTGTGTCAAGCAAACCTCACCCCCTTGGCTTTTGGCAGAAATCGGATCAACTGAGAATTCACCTCCACCTGCTCTCGTCCTAATCAGAAGCTCCAGTTGTCATTCATGCGTCTTTGGTTAATACAAATGCAACAACCAATAAAAATCTTTCAGAAGTTCATTGGTGGCTTCTTCCTTCTCTTTTGAAGATGAGATAGTCTCCTCAGCTGTACTTTTACAACCTTTTCAACAGAGTGATGAGACGGAGGTTCCTTAGGCTGGGGACGCCTACCTGCTGGTCCCTTAAAACGTTGTGCTTTGGGATCGACTCTGATGGCTTGCGGCCTCAAAGCGTTGAGATTCACTCACACAGTTTCATAAAGTAGGCAAGGAAGGTGCTTCTGTGCAGAACCCTGCCTCAGTTTCCAGGTCCCAGTACGTGAGAGTCAAGAAAAGAAGGTCATCAGCGTGGCCGAAGGAACGGAAACTCGGAGGGGGCAGTTCTGAGGCTGGCTATAGAAACACATGATCTGGGTTAATACACCCACCAAGGGATGGGGGCCTACCGGGGTGGCCAGGAGTTGGGAAAATGGTTTCATTCCAGACGACATAGGTGGGAGCTAGAAATGTCCTGGTAGCTGGGGACACATTCCCACCAATAGGCTTCAGTTCCCAAATATTGTTTGTATTCCCTTACTTTCTTATTCTTGACTTTATCCCCTTGTTCTCCATAGATGGAAGCAGAATTGGAGCGTTTCCATAAGCAGAACACGCAGCTGGAGCTGAACATCATGGAACTGTGGCAGAAACTAAGAGCCACTGATCAGGAGATGCACAGAGAGAGACAGAAGGTGTGAGGATTTTCAGAGTCTGGCAGATCTTGGATTTAGGATCTGGCACCTGTCTGCAAGGGGCAGCTGGCTTCTGAGAGACGGCGCCAGCCCATTGCTAAGATACGTTCCCATTTTAACTCTCCCCTCACTTGCTCACAGCCCTGCCTGGTTTCAGGCCCATGCAAATCTACATGACTGAGACTAAGATGACTTTGGGTGAAGTGCTCAAAGGGAGCGGGGCCGGTTTCATAAGGACGCTTGCAGCATTGGCTTGTTTGGCCCGGGGAAGGAATATGCTCAGAGAGGTCATTGTAGTCAGTGGCAAAAGGTTTTGACTACCAAAAGAAAGAAAGAAACAAACAAAAAACACGCTGAGGCAAGGAGGGCCTCGGAAATTGTCTAGTCCAGTCTCTTTAGGTAATAAATAAGGTAGATAAGGCCAGAGAGATGAGGAGGTTAAGAAAAGTCGCCCGGTGCCCATAGCTAAGTGGTATACTGAGAGTCAGCCCTGGGAAGGAACTAGGTCTTCTGGTCCCGGGCTGGGACATGGCTGCGCCGCCACTCCCTAGCACAGGGCACCCCATCGTGTTTGTGGAATCAGATGGATTTTTCTCCGTTCCCCACATGAAGCACCGACTCTGGGCTAGGTAACAGTAGAAGCCACAGAGCAAACAATGTGACATAGGTCCTGCCCTTTACAACCCGAACAGGTTGCTAGGGGATCTGCGGTGTGTGCATATTAATTGTAATGCAAGATGAAGGGTTATGATAGCTGAACAAAGGGCCGTGGGAGCGTAGAGGGAGGAGAGACCCTCCAGGTCAGGGGTAGAGGAGGATGGGTATCAGCGAGAGGAGGGTGGGAGAACGAGCCTCTGGCCCAAGTTTGCAGCTGGACCGATCTGCCCAATCTGGTCATGTTTCCACTACTCGCTCACAGCAGCCCTCCTGACTGTCTGGAAGAATAAACCCTGGGTGAGCTAAGAAGGGGGACATGGGAGAGCTCTGGCCCAAGGACCACTAGAGAGAAGCAATACGATCCGTCTTGGCTCAGGAAGGAATAGGGTGACCACTCACGCTGCCTTTCATCTTTTAAGGTGTGGTCCTGAAAGGGACCCAGAGGCAATCCAGGAGTTGCCGTGCGGCCTTTTAAACATGAGGCTGTCCAGGCAGCTGCCCCCGAGTTTTAGTACGTCTGCCTCTCGGCTACACACCCCCCTAGGTGTCTGTGTCCACTGCGGGCCCTGGCGGTCAACTGTTGAGTCCCAGATGAGGTGTCCTTTGTCTTCCTGCTGCCATGTGCCTCTGCCTGCGCCCTTGCCCACTCCCTGCAGAGCCCTTGTGGTGCCAGACTAAGTCCTTCTGATTGCAGGAGCGGGACCTGGAGGCGCTGGTCAGACGGTTTAAGACAGACCTTCACAACTGCGTAGCGTACATCCAGGAACCCCGGCTCCTGAAGGAGAAGGTCCGAGCTCTCTTTGAGAAGTACGTGCAGCGGGCAGACATGGTGAGCTCTGCCTCCCTTTCCCCAACTCCCCTTCTCTCCCGGGTCCCCGCTCCCTCCTTAAGAAGCCCTGCTGGCCCATCAGGTGGAGATCGCAGGGCTGAACACGGACCTGCAGCAGGAGTACGCCCGTCAGCGGGAGCACCTGGAGAGAAACCTGGCCACTCTCAGGAAAAAGGTGGTCAAGGAGAACGAGCTGCGCCGCACCGATTATGTCCGCATCATGCAGGTACCTGCGTGTCCCCCAGATGTAGCTTTCTCTACACCTTTCTCTTTGAGCCCTCTCCTCTGGCCTCCCGGAGCCTGACCTGGCTGTGACCATGGCCAAGAGCCTCTCCATGTTTTTTCTAGGTGTTTCCATGCCCACCCCTGCCCCGCCAATACCCGTTCATTTCTATCACCCTTCCCCCCGACCACTTCACCAGGCACCTGTTCCTTTTTTCCGCCCCTCTTTATCCAAAGTGTTCTTGTGTCCTGCACACCCCCCTTGCCCCGCTCCGGCCCTCCATCCAGCTCTCCAGAGTCACTCTCTCCTCTTTTCTGTAGTTTCCAACTCTTATTTCACCTGATTTTCCTTTGCTGCTTTTTATTCTGCTGCTTGTATTTCGAGACACACCCATCTCCACACCTCTTCTACCTTTTCTGGGCCTCAGGTCCCTTCCCTTATCTCTTGGGTCCGAAGCCAACCACACCCACCCCTCGTGTTGGCCTCACTGTGTCTACACCCACCTCCCCGGGGATCCTTCGTCAGGCTCTCCGGAGAGCCTGACCCCATTACTGCCGCCTCCACTGATCAGCACTGCCGATCAGGATTCTTCTGCCAGATTTCTGTTTGAGTATCAGTATCGTCTGAGACAATTAATGCGATTTAATATCAAAAGAGAACATCAGAATCACATTTATAAGGCACGTACCTTTTTATGTTTATATTGCTTTAATGCCATAATTAAAATACCGGGATGGGGATGGGCCGCAGATTGAAACAAACCAGTTCCCAGCTCAGCCAGTCCCCACATAGGTGCACTGTGATTCAGGCCGGTGGGACCCAGGCGTGGTGGGTCTGTGCCGTCCATCCCACAACCAGCCCCTGACACCATCAGACCACTGCCCTGCTCCTGGCCGCGAGAGCGGTCAGAAGCCCAGAGAGAGGAGCGCATCCATTTGGTGGCACCCTTTTGGCACCAGCAGCTGATGCACTGAGCCCTGGCTGGCGGTGTCAAGGCCCCCCAGGCATGGAGAGCCCACTGGAGCCCCGGAGTGCAGCATGCTGGGCAGTGGGACCAGGGCGACTACAGGAGCAGGTGACAGCCGGTGGCGTCGCTGTGCCTTCGTCTGCGCCCTGCCAGCAGAGCACAGGCCTGAAGGGTTCTCCAGGGGTGGGGTCCCTCTCTCCACGCCAAGCGGATTTGGGTAAAGCAAATGCCAGTCCCTGGAGAAGGAAAAGGAAAGTGAAGACCACAGGCCAGCCAGGCAGAGGGTGCAAGCACTGGCACGAGGCCACTCAGGTCAGGCATAGGTCTTTGGCTCCCAGGTACCCCAGAGGCCACGTGCCCGCTCCTGTGAAGCAGGGTGAGATGGTAGAAGGGGCAAGGAGACACAGCAGGGCCCCTGCCCAGCCCTACTGCTCCCTGAGGGCTGGTGGAGGGAGCCAACAGCCAGGGGAATCCCCAGAAGAGCGTTTTCTGGAGCAGCATTGTAAACTCATGTGCTGTGGAGCCCTGTGGATCCATAAACATACCCCGGATAACTGCATGGAGCAAGACAGGATCAGCAGGCAGGGTTCTGGGTCCCCACCCCTTAACCAAGGAGACTCCTTGCTTATCATAGTGGGCTCTGGGTCAGAGTTTGTTTGGAAGAAAGGAAGGGAAGGAGGGTGGAAAGAAAAGAAAGCAAAGGAGAGGAGAAAAGAGGGAGAAGGAGAAGAAGGAAGGAAGGAAGGAAGGAAGGAAGGAAGGAAGGAAGGAAGGAAAGGGAGGGAGACAGACTTTCAAAGCTACTCTTTTTACTTACAAAAATTATTTCCTTCTTTGATCTTAAGTTGAAGGAGAGGGTCCAGGCCAGGACCAGGCAAGGTGTCAGGGCAAGAGAAACAAGAATGGACACTGTCTAAACCCGGTTCATCCTGCCTCAACCACTCTTACTGGGAGACTTTGGGGGAATTCCTTAACTTCTCCAGGAACCTCCTTTCCTGTCTATAAACTGGGGAAGAAAGTGCCAGCCTCAGTGAGTTACTGCAAGGATTGAATGAGAAAGCTAATGTAAAGCATTAGGCACTGGCCTGGTATGGAATAGGTGCTCCCAAATGCTATCTCCCTTCCTGTCCTCCAACCTAAAGACCTACTGAAGAACCAAGGCAGAAATCAGTGGGAGAGCCTGGAAGGCCATCACAGCTTGGACCAGGCAGGTGGCCTGGGGACCTGATGCCTTGCTCTGCGTTGGTAAGGACCTGTATCCGCAGATACCAAGGCCCTGGGGCTTCAGTCCAAAGAGGTCAAGGAAGGCCAAGGCAGATACTCATTAGAAAACACAGAAAATGAGGTCACTGTCTCATTTATATGTTCATACAGGAGTGCAGGGCCTCTCCACTCGTTCTCCAGCATGCTTGCCGATAAGAAAATAAGAGTTGCTTTGAATACAAACAACTAGGACACACATTCATTCAGGACACAATATTGAGGGCTTCTTACGTGCCACACTCTGTGCCGGCCATGGAAGATTCCAAGATGAATGGGGTAGTACGCCTGCCCTCAACAGTTCGTGGTAGGAAACTGAAACCAGATACAGATAAGCACTGCTAGTATGGTATATCCAGTGCCGTGTGCCCCTCATAGAGGCAGGCTTCAATTAGGGGAAGAGGCATTTGAGCTGTGCCTTGAACAGGAAGTAGAAGCAGCAGGGAGCAAGTGGGGGGAAGAGGCTTCCAGGCAGAGAGAACACCTGAGAACAGACAGGGAAGAGTGAGGCCTGTGGGGTGTCTGGGGACCCGGGCGTCCAGACCCTCCTTTATTGCAGAGCACCGGGGCAAGAAGAAAAAGCCCACTGGAGAGTGAGTAGCTTAGGGTCCCCGGAGAGGGCTTTCCTTGCCACACCAAGAAGCAGCAAGTTTATCTTAGAAGCAGTTGCCACCCAAGGTTGAAGCAGGTAGCGGGGTAGGCAGGGTGGACAGGCTGCTGGCGCAAGGCAGGAGGCGGGGCACCCCATTTGGAGATGACTGTCCGTTCAGCGGAAATGAGAAGACCTCAGAAGGGGTAAGTTGTGATATCAAAAAACAACTCAGAGTAGAAGTGGGATGTGAGAGGAAGACTGAAAGAGGAGCAGAGAGATGCCTCATCTGGGCAGTTAGGCAGATGTCCGTCCCACCAACTGTGGGTTCCGGAAGGACACCACTGACGCAGGGCTTCCAAGGCCACGGAGCACATCTGTTGCCTGCTTCTTCCACACAGCCAGGCCCTGCCAACATAGGTAAGGCCAGTAGGGGGTGCTATTGGTATTCCCTTCCTTCTCCTTTCTGGGCCGAAGGCTCCATCAGGGTCCGTTCCTGCCAGGGCTCTCTGTGTAGCTCCTTTGTTTAGAAGGTTGTCTATAGAAATGGACTTAGCATTCCCTAGCCAGTCACTCTTACAGACCCCAAGACCTGGCATGTGATGGACCCCAGGTCACATTTTTCCCGCAGCAGAGGAGCTGGGTGGGGGGCTGGAGGGTTGGAGGGGCTTTTGTAGGTGGTCCTGACCAAGGAGGGATCAGGAACAGAAGACTCAGCAAACGCTGTTGCGTCCACATTTTAAATTCACACAGCTACCCAAGGCATATACAGTGGACCTCAGTGTGACCTCTGGATTCTCCAGAACACAGACCACCCCAGAAACCACTTTAGGGAGCCCAGCTTGTACTTTTCGGGGGCTCCCATGGTCGTCATCTGACGTGAGGTGTTGGAATGGGGTGACGTCCGTCACAGGTGGAAAGGAGAGTCCAGGAGACAACAGTTGTAGAGGAGCAAGCACTTGGAGGCAGACACGACCGGATTCAAATCCCACCTCTACTACCACTGAAGCACTGCCTCGGCCTCAGTTTCCTCATAGGGAAATGAGTCTAATAACACCTTCTTCATAAGGTTGTCCCGGGGATTAGATGAGTTATTGCATGCAAAATATTTGCCGTGGTGCAGGGATCCGGTCACCTCTTGAAGTTATGATTACTCTTGTTACCAGGAGCAGCAGCAGCATCCAGCATTTACTGCTTCAAATCCTGCTTGCTCCCTCTTGGTTCCAGGCCTGAAACAGTCTTCTCTCTCTCCCCCACCTCCCCAGGAAGTCCTTCTCCCACTGGGTGTGCGCCCCTCTTCAGACTCTCATGGCCTCTCTAAGCATTGCATCCAAGCTGGACCTTCTTTGCCCGGCACGGTGACCAGTGCATAGTAGGCTTTCAGAGTCAGTGAATGAATGAACGAGTGAAAAAAATGAGTGAACAGAATGGGGAACCAGGCTGCATTAACTCATGGGTCTCGATCACACTCTAGTGGGAACTGGGTCTTATCCTAAAGGCCCATTAGGGTGGCAGGCATCACGGAGGCAGTGGGCTAGAAACAGGCATTCACACCAAAAAGTACTGGGAGCCAAGTCCCAAGCAGGACTGTCAAGGATGGAGGGGTGGGGAGACACTAGGGCAAGGGCTCCACTTGGGGCCGTTTATGGTAATAGAGGGGAGAGATGCTGAGAGCTGGGTTACAAATGGACAGCAAGAAAGGTGAACATGAGATCCAGTTCAGACTCAGAATCGACAGGACTTAGTGATAAAATGGATGAATATGATGCAGAAGTACCTCAAGACCTGGCCGGAGAGGACTGGACAAATGGTACCTTCAGTCTCTAATCTTCAATCTGATTACTGTTACTTTACTGAATGAGGCAAGAGAAGGGAAAGCTAAGTGATGCCCATGAAGTAGGGGAGTGGACAGACCCCCGAGCCAGAGCAAGTTTGCCTGAGTTCCCCGCGGGCCCTCCTGTGTCTCCCGTCTGTCTCTTCTCCCCTAAGCAACCTTTACCCCCTGGTTTGTAATTTCCTTGTTAGTAAGAATCTCATCTTATTCAGCTTGATATTGCTGCATTAGTTATTCATTTGCTATCCGTTCCACAAATATTTATTGAGCGCCTCTTACATGCAAGGTAGGGTCCAAGGTCTTGAAACCAAATACATACATATTTAATCGATCACGTCATGACAGAAAGTCAGCGCAGAGAGGTTTCAGGGGAGGAAACTGGCAGAGAGTTTTGCTGGAGAGCATCTGGAAAGGAAGTGTGGGAGATTCATCACTAAAGCCTGGGTTGGTTAAAATAGTAAAAGATCAGATGGAGAAATCTGCTGACTTTATAGAAAAAAAGGCACAAAGCCCAGCCTGAAAACGAGGGATCAGCAATAATTGGGCATCTCATCCAAGAGGGAGAGAATTTTTTTTTTTTTAATGAGGAATACTGAAATTAAGTGATATACTGAAAATCTGAAGGTATATCTGACATGCTCAGATAAAGGGGCTCTGGAGGGAAAGAATATGTTAGGGTCTCCCCAGTTCAGGCCCTGCTCCCACTTGGGCTCCACAGGCATATCCCCATAACAGAAAAGTGGTTGTCATGGCTCACAGACAACAGTGCTTGGGGTCACCCTGTTTTCTGGGCTGACTCCATGCTTCCCGCTATGGAGACAGTGTCCGAAGTGGTGGTTGTTCCTGGCACAGGTCCGTTTTATGTGGCCTGAATTGGCCTTTTTTGGCATTCCAACCCTCAGTGGCCTTGCTACCCATGGATTGCCTGGCCCTCAGGCCAGCCGCAGCCTCTCTTAGGAGCTGGCTCAAAACTTAGAATCTCAGGATCAGCCCCAAGCCTACCGAGTCAGAAGCCACATTTAACAGGATCCTTAAGTGATTCGTTTGCACTGTCACGTGAGAGGCACTGCTGAAGACAAGCCGAGCAAAGAGTACTCTAAAAGCAAAGTAGCCAGTCCCTCTCTGGGCCCATGATGACAAGGACATCTCCATGGAGCCGCCCTCGATGCCCGCAGGCTGAGTGTGAAAAGGAAGGCAGATCTGAGGTGTGAGGAGGGAAGAGAGAAGAGACTGCTTGGTCCCAGGTGCAGAGCCCTCACCCCAGGCCCCCAGCAGGTTCCACATCCTCACTCCTCTGCACCTGCCTCTCGCTTTGTGTCCGGGATACGGAACCACCACAGGTCCCCCCACACCAGCCGTGTCCTACTTCTGTGCCTTTCTCTTGCTGCTCCAGTTGTGTGCAACCCCCTCTACCCTCTCCTTGGTAGCTCCTTCAAGCCTCAGCCCAGGGGTCAATTCTTAGGACTCTTCCCTGGTCATTCGGGCAGAGCTCTGTGCCCCACCCCTCCATTGCATCAAGGTGGCTGCCATGCTCAATTACGCCTAGATCCCCCGCTAAGCCCTAAGCTCCTCAAGAGCAGAGGCCAGGTCTTAACTTTCTGTATACCTCAGATCAGCACAGTGCAGCACAGTAAGTACTCAGTAAATATTGGATGGATGGATGGATGGATGGATGGATATTTGTCAAACACAAGAGAAGTGAACTATCAATGGATATAGCAAATGTTAATTATTCATTTGCTTTTCTGTGCTCCTCAGTAAACAGTATGCTGCTGAAGGCAAAAACCATTTCTTATTTCTATGTTCATCCCAGGGCCATAGCAAATACCATATAAATTTAGGTTCAACAGGGGTGCCTGGGTGGCTCAGTCAGTTAAGCGGCTGGCTCTTGGTTTTGGCTCAGGTCATGATCTCACAGTTTCGTGGGTTCGAGCCCCGCATCAGGCTCCGCACGGACACTGCAGAGCCTGTTGGGATTCTCTGTCTCCCTCTCTCTGCCCCTCCCTCACTCACACTGTGTGTGTGTCTCTCTTTCTCAAAAAAAAAAACACAAAAAAAAACAAAAACAAAAAAAAACGTAGATTCAACAAATGAATGGGGAAAGATGAATAAAGGATAGCACAGTATTTTAAGAGCTCAGAGTTCTGGAGCCAGACTGTCCGAGTCAGAATCCTGGCTCTGCCACCTGCTCTCTATGTAATTTGGGCACATTACATAACCTCTCTATGCCTCAGTTTCCTCTTCTATAAAATTGTGATTATAATAGAATCTCTTCATAGGGTTATTATGATACTTCAATGCATTTAAATTCATATGAAGTGCTTAGAAAAACATCGTTGATGCTGGAAAGGGTCTAGATGCAGGCCCTGGGCCCATTCATCACTCATCCATCCATACTCACTCTCTCTTTTCTACAGGAAAATGTCTCCCTGATCAAGGAGATCAATGAGCTCCGTAGGGAGCTGAAGTTCACCCGCTCCCAAGTCTATGACCTTGAAGCAGCTCTGAAACTGACCAAGAAAATCCGACCACAAGATGTTCCAGAGACAGGTAACGTCACCAGTGGCCAAGGGAGATGAACTTGGGGGTCAAGGGACCAATGGCAGCCACAAGCAGATCTCCGTTTGGCTTCCACAGCTGCCTGTCCCCAGTGTCCTCCTGTATCAGGTCACATCTACCCCATGGCCTACTGGGAACCTCTCTATGCCGCACACCTGCTGTCCAAAAGATCTTTGAGGCCCTTGCCACATTCAAACATGTGCACAACCAAAATCCTTGGGGTTAGTTCTGGTTTTAGAATTCAGAATCTTTCCAATTTTAGAAAGAGCTTACTATCTACTGCATATTATATAACATCCCTAGAGGAGTCTGAGGCAGGTCCCTGAAATCAAACACATTCGTATTTCTGTAGTGAAACATGAATATTCACACTGAACTTCATAAATTTTAAAATGTTCTACATTTTTAGAGCTTTTGGCACTTGAGAATTGCAGATAAGGGATTGTGGACCTGTACAGTTAAAATAAAGACAAGAAGAAATATTAGAAACTACTTAAATGGAAAGAGGAAAGAATGACATTAGAAATGTTAAATGAGTTAATTACTGCAATCATATCCTAAAGTTCCTCTGAATTTCTGACAGCTGAGGCAAAAAGAGAAACAAAGAAATATGAGAGTTTACATAGTCCTCATTTATGGCAAAAGAAGGTTTTTGGCTTTTTTCCTAGGGAAGACAAACCTTACATTTTGTAAGAAACTTATCACATGGATCCTTATTAAACGGATGTTGAATAACACAATGGATAGCCTTTAACTGTAGGTCTTCAGACAATAAAAAAATCATTCTTCACAGGGCGCCTGGGTGGCTCAGTCAGTGGGACATCTGATGTTAGCTCAGGTCACGATCTCCCAGTTCACGAGTTCAAGGCCCGCATCAGATTCTGTGCTGACAGCTCAGAGCCTGGAGCCTGCTTCGGATTCTGTGTCTCCCTCTCTCTCTGACCCTCCCCCACTCATGCTCTGTCTCTCTCTCTCTCTCTCTCTCTCTCTCTCAAAAATAACAAACAAAAAATTTTTTTAAATCATTCTTCAGGTATGCGTTTCTTATCTGGACAGTTGATAAAAACCAAGAGTATAAGGCATTTCTATGGAAAATTAAGTCAATGCAGTTCAAGTATATTGTTTTCTGGTGGCTTACACTCAGGAATAGAGCTTAGAAACCTAAGCTCAGGGGATGGACACCTCCCATGGCTGTGGACTGAGTCTCTCCAATGTCAGTCACCTCGTGTACTGTGGCCATCTAAGAGGTTATCGTTGGGAGAAGGTGACTAAAGGACACACAAGAACCCTCTGTACCATTTTTGTAATTTCTTGGCAGTCTTAAACTATCACAAAATTATACATATAATTGTGTTGTCTCATCTGCCCTTTTTGTTAGAGCCAAGGAGATAGTTGAGACAAGAGTAAACTCTC
The DNA here is from genome assembly GCF_023721935.1 of Panthera uncia. Taxonomy (NCBI): domain Eukaryota; kingdom Metazoa; phylum Chordata; class Mammalia; order Carnivora; family Felidae; genus Panthera; species Panthera uncia. Next base: position 71,375,056 of record NW_026057585.1, on the reverse strand, counting down.
TGAGTAGTACCTGAAGTGGCAATATCAGGTCTAAAAAACTGACATGACAGCACAGTGTGTGTTACAAAGTCTAAGATACTTCTTAGAGATGAAACCATCTTCCGTCAAAGGTGAAGCATAAATGTGCCTGTGAACAACTGCAAAGCTTCTCTTTTTTTAATTAAAAAAATGTTTTTTCATGTTCATCTATTTTTGAGAGAGAGACAGAGACAGAGCGTGAGCAGAGGAGGGGCAGAGAGAGAGGGAGACACGGAATGCAAAGCAGGCTCCAGGCTCCGAGCTGTCAGCACAGAGCCCGACATGGGGCTTGAACCCGTGAACCGTGAGGTCATGACCTGAGCAGAAGTCAGACGCTCAACTGACTGAGCCACCCAGGCGCCCCCGTGAAGCTTCTCTTTAAAAAATATTTCAAATATGCCCAAGCATCCTAGCAAACAATCAACTGGGACCTCCTCAGGATACTGTCTGATATAGCCAAGTCTTATTACTATTGTGGAAATTTTCAGACATATGCAAAAAAAATGAGAGACAAGCCTAATGAATTCCCATGAATCCATTCCCTGACTTCAACAAGTATCAGCTCCTGCCACTCTGGCTTCATCGGGATCCATAGTTCCCAGTTACTGCTACTTCCTCTCACATCACCTTGGATTATTCTGAAACAAACCCAACATCATATCATCTGTGTGATACAGTTTTACTCAAGGAAGATTTCATTTGTAACAGTTGAAGACAAGTGTTACCAACTGTCTGCTTTGATCATGAAGAACCTGTCTGACTTCTAGTTTTGAACATGGGCCTCCAAGACAAGTCAGCTCAAGATATGCATGCTCAAGTTGTTTAAGACTGACCAATTCAGTTAGTTTTTAAGAACTCTTTATGTGAACAGGACACATTGCCATCCCCAAATCACTTTTTTAGCTTTAGCAGCATTTATATTAAGTTTTCATTCACATAACAACGAACTAGCAGGTCTAATAGACAAACCTGCATGTTTTTCAATTACTAAAACCACATAATTAGAACTTCTAAATAAAGATGGCTCATTAGAAACCTACTAACATGGCATAAGTAACCCATAAGATCAAAGAAAACACAAAAGGAAAGAGATACAAAATTTTGAAAGCTGGAAAACAGATAGATGAGTGGTAACTGACTTCATAGACTCCTAAGCCAGAAATGGGGAACCTAAAAGAAACGTAATGTACATCACAGAACCCCACGAAGGCTCAGGAATTAGCAGAAGCAGATATCTCAGGAAATGGGGGTAAAGGTATGACTGAAAAGGAGGGAGTCTTTAAGAAGCTGTTAGATCTACCTGGTATCCAATACAATGGCTAAAAAATAAATGGATCAGGTCCATCATCATTAAGTTCTTAAAGACCAAAGAACAGAAGAAAAAATCCTTCAAACTTCTAAAGAGGATAGAGGGAGGTTTCGTGCAAAGGATAAAAAATGCCAGTTGCAGGATACAAAATCAGTACACAAAAATCTGTTGCGTTTTTATACACTAACAATGAGCAATCCAAGAAGGAAATTAAGAAAACAGTTGCATTTATATTAACATCAAAAAGCATAAAATACTCAGGAATAAACTTAACCAAGCAGGCAAAAGATCTGTTCACTGAAAACTGCAAAACATTGCTGAAAAAATTAAGTCACCAGTAAATGGAAAAACACCTCCTGTTTGGAAGATTCAGTATTGCTAAGCTGTCAATACTACCCAAAGCAATCTACTGATAGTACAATCGCTGTCTCAATGATATTTCTTTGCAGAAATAGAAAATCCATTCTAAAATTCATACGGAATCTCAAGGTATCCCAAACAGCCAAAACCATTTTGGAAAAGAAGAACAAAATTGGAGGTCTCACACCTCCTGATTTCAAAACTTACTGCAAACTATAGTAGTCAAAACAGTGTGGTACTGGCATAAAGACAGACTTACAGACCAATGGAATAGAGTAGAGAGCCCAGAAATAAACCCTCACATATATGGTCAAATTATTTTCATCAGGCGTGCCAAGACCACTCAATGGGGAAAGGACAATTTTTTCAGCAAATGGTGCTGGGAAAACAGGATACCCACATGCAAAAAAAAAAAAAAAAAAAAAAAAAATAGGAAGTTGGACCCTTACTTTATATCATATACAAAAATTAACTCAAAGTGGACCAAAGACCTAAATGTAAGAGCTAAAACTATAAAATTCATAGAAGAAATGTAGGAGAAAATCTTTATGACATTGGATCTGGCAATGACTTCTTAAATATGACATCAGAAGCACAGGCAACAAAAGGAAAACTAAATACATTGGACTACATCAAAATTTAAAACTTTCATGCATCAAAGAACACTATCAGCAAGAGTGAAAAAGCAGTCCACACAATGGGAGAAAAATACTTGCAAGTCATATATCTGATAAAGGACTGATACCTAGAATAAATAAAGAACTCCTACAACTGAATAATAACCACAAAAAACTTTTTTTAACGAGCAAAAGACTTGAATAGATATTTATCCAAAGAAAATACATAAATGTCTAATAAGTATATGAAACAATGCTCAACATTACAAATCATTAGAAATAAGCAAATTGAAACCACAATGAGATGCTACTTCAGGTCCATTATGATGCTTACTATCAAACAACAACAGCATAAAACTGCAAGTGTTGGTGAGGATGTTGAGAGGGAAAGGAAGGAAGGGAGGCAGGGAAAAAGGAAGAAATGGATTCAAATCAATATAGAATGATTGGGAAACTATAGGCTAACTAGAGGGGGAAACCTACCGCACAGAGGGAGATATATGAGATTAGTATCTGTCAGTCTTAGCTCTAGATGAAGGGAAGGAAAAACAAGAGAAAAGATCTCACCCTGAGAACTCCTAAACAAAAGCCCAAACTCAGGCAGGTTTAAGTCCAGAATTTACACATAATTTACAAGGTTGCTCAAAGCAACCTTGGCTGAAAGTTTAGTTTAACTGGTAGTGTCCCCAGGCCCCAAGCAGAAGCAAATGCAAATTTTCTATGCAAGAATACATTTTAAACCTAGTTGCCAAAGAATTCCCATAGATAACATTCTAAGGAACATGAACTCACAATCAAAAATCACTAAATACGTGAAGAAATAAATCACCATGAGTGAAAAAGTATCAAACAGAATAAAATCAACAAAGATATTTAAGGATATTTAACATGTTTAAAGAAATAAAAGAAATTTGAAAATAAGACAAACTAAGAGTCTCCCAAAATTGGCTAGGTAGATTTGAAAAAAGAACCAAAAATACTCCTAGAAATAAAACTGCAGGTTGTAATTAGACTCAGTGTTCAGACAGAACAATAGGTTAGATATATCTGAAAGGAGACTTTGTGAACTAAAGGAATGAAAAAATGACCCACATTGCAGCCCAGAGGGACAAAAGGTATAGTTGGGATGGGATAACCCAACTCACGTCTAACTGAAGTGTGAGAAAGAGAGAATGGGGAAAGGCAACAACATGATAAAAGCTGGAGGCTTTTCAGAATTGATGAGAGATGCCAATCATCAGGTCCAGGAAGCCCAATGGAGCTGAAGCACTATAAATAAAAAGAAATCTGTATCTGAACTATAGAAAACCGAAGACAGAGATATTAAAAGCAGTGAGAGAACAGACAGATTGCATATAAAGGACTAACAATTCAATTGATGCCTGACTTCCCAGCAGCAACAATGTAAACTGTGTAGACGTTGTGAAATCGTGTCTTCGAAGTGCTAATAGGTAATAACTGCCCCCTAGAGTTATATAACCAGTGAAACAGAAGGAAAAAAATTTTCCAACAAACAAAAACTGAGAGAATTTGTCACCAACGAAACCTCATTAAAGGAACTTTTAAAGAATATATATCAGGAAAAAAATTACTCCAGAGGGAAGTCTGAATGCAAGAAGAAACGATGGGTGAAAAAAGGTAAATATGTACAATCTAAACAACTGTATAAAACAATATGAGCAATGTCCAAATTATGAATTGAAATACCAAGATAGAACTAAAATACTGAGCATTTAACAAGGGGGCCCGGAGCTAAAGCATTCTAAGTCTTGCATTGTTTTGCAAGAAGGTAAAGATACTGAGTTACTTTGGACCCTTTGAAGTTGAATGTCCTTGTTAAACTTTTTAGGATAACTATTGAAAAAGAAACAGAGAGTGTGTATATCTTCCAAACCAGTAAAGCGGGGTGGGGGGGGGGGGGTGGAACTAAATTTTGAAAAGACAAAAAAGGAAAGGAAAAAGTGACACAAACATAAAATGCATAGAAATGAGTAGAAATGAATGCACATGTATTAGTAATCACGTTCTTATTTTTCCATCATTTAAAATCAGAACTTGATCTCCCAAAGGAAGCTTGTGGGCAGGATGCAGAGAGGAGACTGTCCAGCTCTGGTAGATGGCAGGGTCAGAGCAGAGCACAGACCAAGGGGATTTGGGGGGATATGAGGAGTGAGGTGGGGACGGGGGCCATGAGGAGAGAACTAACGAGGCACAGCCATGGAGGAGGACAGGAGGGTTTACACACCACAGCACGTGGAAGGACCATCCAAGGAGGACCCTGTAAGACTGAACCAAATCTGATGAACAGGCAGGTCATTATCAAAAGGATGGGAGAGAATTGGGGCAGTGAAGAGAAGAGACAGGAAAAGCCCAGCCCATGCCCTCAAGATGCTCACAGACCAAGGAAGGAGACAGGGGAAGAAACAAGGGCCAAAGCCCCACATTGAGCCCACTGAACCATTTTCCATGTGAACTGGTCTCAAGAGGCAGAGCTGCACCCCTGGGAACATTCATGGGACAGTGTCACCCAGATCGGGCATGTTTCTGGAGACAACTGCATCTGGCAGCCAGCCACCAGCCAGCAGCTATGTCAACCCCGAGCTGTCCTGTACATGTGCAGTACATCCCAGTGTCCAACCTCTGAGGTCCATTGACCTCACCCAGTGATTGCCCAGCCTAGAGGACCTCAAAGCTGCCATCTGCATCAAGATCCTTAGAACACCTGGAGAAGCACTAGGGCAAAGAGAGGATGGTGTGGCGAGTGGCAGGACAGAGTAAGGAAAATGCAAAGTGCTGGCATATTTCCGGACTCTGTCTGGTATGTGTCTCCAGAACCGTGGCCTCATGAACACAGGTCTCCCTGGGCAATAAGATGGTAACTGAGTAAGTAGCTGAGTCTAAAGGCCAATGGGAAGGGCATAGAGCTTAGTCCAAAGACTATGCTGGTAACCAGGTTAGAGGGAGCACATGGAGAGGCAAACAGAAACTAGGCAGAGGCAAGTGACACAGACAGAGGGGCTTGAAGGCCTGGGTGTGCTATACCTTCCCAGGGGTGCTACTCTCTCAGGGCTAGTCCACAGCTTGACTGACAGGATGGTGATCAGGGTCAACCAGTAGCAACAAGAGGATGAAGGTCAAGAGCTAGAAAAAGAAGAAATAGTAAAAGATCAAGAACCTGGGAATTGCCAAAAGAAGAAGAGTCAAGGAGCAAAGGCAAAAAGAGAAGGGCCTAGACTTCTCTTAGGAAGAGTGGGATGCGTGGAGCACTCTGAATGCCGGCCCCATCATCAGACCACATAGAAGTAAGGCGAGGCTGGCCACTGGCCATTGCTGACAGCTTTCTTCTTGAAATGCCCTCTTCCTTGGCTCCCAACAGGTGTCCTTTTCTAGTGTTAACTTCTGGTGTGCAGGGAAGAGGTTGGCAGTGGATAGGAAAGAGACCCCTCTTCTGCTGAGAGAAGCTTGATGGCGGTCAGGGACTTGGAGACACAGACCGTCAGTGAAGTCGGTGGCAATGTCATCTGTTAAGAGTGGAGAGGACAGGGGCACCGGGGTGGCTCAGTTGGTTAAGCGTCCAACTCTCAGTTTCAGCTCAGGTCACGATCTCACAGTTTCATGAATTCAAACCACACGTCAGGCTCTGTGCCAACAACACGGAACCTGCTTGGGATTCTCTCTCTCTCTCTCTCTCTCTCTCTCTCTCCTCCTCCTCCTCCTCCTCCTCCTCCTCCTCCTCCTCCTCTCCACTCATGCTCTGTCTCTCTCAAAATAAATAAACTCAAAAAAAAAGTGGAGGAGAGGATGGATTTGGCAATAATTTCTGGGATGTGACACCAATGCACAGACAACAAAAGACAAAAATAGACTACATAAAAAATTGGAAACTCACATGCATCAAACTGTAGGATGGGAGAAAATATTTGCAAATCATATATGTGATAAGGAGTTAATGACTAGAATTTGTAACAACTTCCCACAACTCAACAGTCACAACAACAAAACAACCAGATTAAAAACTGGGCAAAAGACTTGAATAGACATTTCTCCAAAGAAGATACACAAACGGTCGACAAGCACATGAAAAGATGCTCAACCTCACTCATCGTCAGAGAAATGAGATCAAAACCACAATGAGATACCACCTCACAACGTTAGGATGACTGCTCTCAAAACAAAGAGAAAAGTGTCGGCAAGCATCTGGAGAAACTGGAACCGTAGTGCACTGTTGGTGGGGACATAAAATGGTGCAGCCACACTGTATGGCACTTCCTCAAGAAATTGAAAGTAGAATACCATAGGATCCAGAAATTCCACTTCTGAGTACGTACCCAAAATAACTGAGGGTAGGGTCTCAAAGAGATATTTGTACACCCATGTCCATAGCAACATTATTCACAGTGGCCAAAAGGCGGGAGCAACCCAACACCCATCACCGGATGAATGGATAAACAAAATGTGAGGTATACATGCAAACAAATATTACTCAGCCTTAAAGTGGAAGGATTGGACACCTGCTGCAACGTAGATGGACTTGGAGGACATCGTGCTAAGTGAAATAAGCCAGACCCAAAAAAGACAAATACCGTGTGATTCTGCTTATCTGAGGTTCCCAGGGCATTCGAAGTCTTAGAGACGGAAAGCAGAATGCTGGCATAAGTGTTCTTGCAAGAGTTCTGCAGATTGATTGCACAACAATGTAAATTGTACTTAACACTGCTAAACTCTATACTTGAGAATGGTAAGATGGTACTCTTAACGATAGAGAACTAAGTGAGTGTTGATGGAGGGAGGCGGATGGGGGAGGGGCTAGGTGGCTGTTGGGTATTGAAAAGGGCACTTGTGATGAGCACTGCATGTCATATGTAAGCGATGAATCACTGAATTCTCCTGAAACTAGCATCGCACTGTATGTTAACTAAAATTTTAATTAATTAATTAATTAATTAGAATGGTAAGATGATAAATTTTAAGTTACATTTGACCATAATTTTCTTTAAAGAGTGAGGACAAGGAATTAGAGACCAAAGTTCAAAAGCCCAGGGTGGCAGGTGGGTTGGGGCGGTGGGAGGGAGGGGTCACTGAGAGTTTGCTGACTGTGGACAGGAAGTTCATCTGGGGTTGGAAACCGAGAATTTGAATCTCATATGTTACTTTTTTCAGTAGCACGCAACAGGCCAGGTGTTAATGGAGACAATGGATGGTTGGGCAATCTCGGGTTTGGGCTGTGCAGGGCGTATGGGGCAGAAGGACAAGGCATCTCGAATATCGAGGCTGCTGTCAAGAAAATGGCAGAAGAAACTCACAGTGGGTCTAACTGGATAGAAAAGGGAGTGGATCTAAAAGGAACCCATTTGGTAGGTCAAAAATGGAGCGGTCCAGGAAGAAGACATCTACATTCAGTCAGAGAACAGGTATCTTAAGGAGAAGGCTGTCAGAGGGGTGGTAATCGTTGATGGGCTACTAGAGTAGAGACATCAAAGTGCGGGGTCCTGGGCGTGATGAGGGAGGGGAAGCACAGAATGGGTGTTGACGTGGCGTGGAGGCCGGAGGACACAAATGCTGAGATTCAGCCTGTGGGGGCCAGGGAACGGGACGAGCCACGGACCCTTGCGGACGTCAGCATCACATAAGATGATGGCAGCACCTGAGACAGGAGGATGGGGGTGGGGAGTCCTCAAGGAGCAGGAGTGAGTGGCCAGCCCAAGAGGTGCCAAGAGTCTGGCTCCTGGCACAGGAGTTTTATGTGAGGAGGAAGGCTGGGGGCTTGGAAGCCAACCTAGGTCAGCAAGACAGCACCACCCTGCTTGGGGAGTGGGGAACAGGGGAATGAGCGGGAGCCACTGGAGGGGCTCAGGAGCCAGACTGGGCTGAGGTGTTGCCCAGCATTTGTGTCTCACTCTGAAATGTGTCTCTTCACTCCTCCGGGTCTGCTACACGGTGAAATGGCCCATCTCTACCCCTGGCATCTGGGACTGAGTGTCTGTCCCTTAAGTGCTCATAACTATTTGAGGAGACAGGAGAAGAAAGAGGGATACGCTGGTTTCAAAAGAGCTTTGTGGCAGCCCAGGCCCACATTAGTCCTGCTCTATCCCTTCCAGTGCCCAGTGAGGCCATGCCCAGCATCGCTCCCACCATGAGACTGAATGAGCAACAAGAAACTGGGAGAATCATCGAAATGCAACGCCTAGAAATCCAGCGCCTCCGAGAGCAGATCCAAGAGCAAGAGCAGGTCCCAGGCTTCCACCCGCTCTCTGTCGTCCGGCTTCCTTCCCTCCTTGAGTCAGAAGTGGACTTTGAGGTGCAGACCAAGTGACCCCCTCTGGTAAGCCATCTGCAGTTGCATCAGAGGAAGCCCTGTGCCTCTGTCCCCTGGCCGGCTCTGGGCTGCAGTCCCTGCAGCACTGGCCACACCAGCCTCTTTCTCCTGCCCTGGGGAACTTGGGACGTGGTCAGAATAAAGATGTTTGTCCACAACCAGGTCCAACTCTCTGCTTAGTCAGGGAGCCAGGGAGCGAGTAGAGAGAGAGAGGACCCTGAGGAAGTGAGGGGGCGGGGGGCTCAACTCATCCCAAGCCATCGCTGCTTGTCCCGGTCCAGGCACAGGGCTGCCTGTCACTGCGTAGATCACACTGGACTTGGGCCTGGCCTCCTGCCGCCCCTCTGTCCTCTCTGGGCCCCCGGGATGGGGCTGCCTGCTCCTACCCTAAGTATCACTGCCTGCCGCTTCTGAGCTGGCTTCCTCCCCTGCCAGCCCAGTCAGGACCAGACAAAGCCACCGACGTTTTCTTCTCCTTTATGAAGCATAGTGAGATTTTCTGAGGATTTGTACATCTGTGCAAAGATGACAGTAAAGTAATGAACATGGCAAAGTGACTAGAGTTCCCCCAGGCCTTCCATCCCCTGCTGACCCTGTGGTGAGGACTGTAAGCAGAGCTCTATTTACAGAGGGTTCTCTTACACCCATGCACTCTGTGCACTCTACACTGGTCATTCTTGTTCTGCAGGGCCCTGCCCTGCTCCTTCATTTGAATGGAGGTGGGGGGAGGGTACCTCTTCCCCTAAGCCACCGTACTGGGCGCCCCAGTCACACATACCAGGAAAAGTGACATTTTATGCACTCGAGCAAAGGAACATAACCCAGATGTCCTTGTCTTCTCCCACCTTCAGAGGCCAGACACCCTTCTAATATCCAAATAGCAAATATTTAAGCCCCTGGTCTCTGCTGGTCCCTGCTGGCTGTCTTACACCTGGCATCTCCAAGACATTTCCCCATCTTCCCCAATCTGCTTTACCCCAGCTCTGGGCACTGCTCTTGGGTTAGTTTTCACAGCGAGAGCTGAGACGTAGCTGTCACGCCTGGCAAAGCTCTCCTGAAGCCTGGGGAGATCAGAAGGAAGGCTCACAGCAGAGGCTACCAAGCAGTCGACGTGGGACTCGCTCCTTAGCAACTCCCTGACCGCCACCCCTAGCCCACACCCTGTCACAGTGGCCAGCTCCTCCCCTCCAGACCACTGTGTACCCAGCATGTCCTCTGCTCTAGGAGACCAGGCTCAGAGAGTAGGGAAAGATTCAGGCACCCTCTAATTGATTCAACCACAGAGATGACAGCCCATTACATTATCATGCCCGGCAGGTGGGCTCCTCTGGGACACAGATTTCATTCCGAACTAGCATATTGGCTTTACCTTTGCAGAAGAAACTAACTTGAAATGAGATCAGGGAGGTCAGCGGGGCTAGGTGCTGCAGGGTTTAAAGGTGCGTTACAGATATGACTCTGTCCAGAGGCCAGCACAAAGCCACCGAGAGCCACTGCCCTCCACTTCCTGGCTCTTGCCACACTGGCCTCCTTCCAATTCTTATAAAAGTTCAAGTTCTTCCTTGCCTCTGGGTCATTCCACATACTGTTTTCTCTGCCTGAAATGTTCTTGTACCCACACCTCACTCAGTGAACTTCATCCTTCAGATGGTAGCTGAAATGTCACTTGCTCACAAAGGTAGTCCCTGATCCCTCCTTCCCCATGTAGATTACACGCACCGTATTGTTTACCTTCAGAACCTTCACTCTAACATACCCATTTGATGGTGTGATGCTGCCTCTCTTCCTAGGCTCTTGGTTCCATGGCTGTGTCTGTGTTTAAAGCTGTCTTGGGTGTTTGGGTGGAGTATTGATGAAGGGACCTGACAGTGGAGGCAGGGGGCTGTCGGGAAGACACCATGGCTAACTACAAGTAAGAGGACAGCTTCTGGGACCCAGATGGTGGCAGCAGAGATGCAGAGATGTGAATTTTTCTTTTTTTTTTTTTTTAAGTTTATTTATTTTGAGAGAGAGAGAGCTAGTCAGGGAGGGGCAGAGAGAGAGGGAGACAGGATCTGAAGAGCACTCTGTGCTGAAAGCAGAGAGCCCGACGCGGGGCTCGAACTCGCAAACCATGAGATCATGACCTGAACCGAATTCGGATACTCGATTGACTGAGCCACCCAGGTGCCCTTGAGAAGTGAATTCTTCTGACTTCAGGACTGAGGGAGTTCACCCAGCACAGGGAGAGGGAGGAAGACTCGGGAAGAAGGCACCTGCGGAGAAAACTGGTTGCTCTTCAGCCAGAAGGAAATTCACTGTGGCTGGATGCAGCAACATTCAAATGACACAGTTTTCAACCTAAAAATGCCTTAGAATCAAGTCATCACATTTCACCTACAAGATGGGCCTTAGGGGAGGCGCCTGGGTGGCTCAGTCGGTTAAGCCTCCGACTTTGGCTCAGGTCACGATCTCGCAGTTTGTGAGTTTCAGCCCTGTGTCAGGCTCTGTGCTGACAGCTCAGAGCCTGGAGCCTACTTTTGATTCTGTGTCTCCCTCTCTCTCTGCCCTGCCCCTACTTGCGCGCGCTCTCTCTCTGTCTCTGTCTCTGTCTCTCTCAAAAATAAATAAACATTAAAAAAAAAAAAAAAAAGATGTGTTAGGTTACAGATGAGGAAATCAAAGCCAGGAAGAGTGAAATAGTTGGTACAGCGTCATCCCAGCAGGGCCGGACTCGCAGCCCAGGCTGTCCATGGCCTCCACATCCCAACCACATTAAGCCTGCTCTGGAGAAGCACCAGACAGAACCTGGACCAGGTGTGGAGGTCATAGGAGTGTGACGCTCCACAAGTCTAACCCAGAAGTAGAGGGAGCTGATGCCTCCCAAACTAGGCTCCCCTGAGTCCAGTGGCCGAGAAGGAGGTGAAGGCAGAAGGAAACGGAGAGCCCCATCCCAGCAAAGCCTGGCACTTGGGCCAGCAGGTCAACAGGGTGTTTCCTCACTTGCCCAGGGAGCAGGCAGATGGCCTCTTGTTGGCAAATTTGCAGCCAGAGGTACAATCTTGCTGTTTTATGCTGGTCTCAGCCTATCAATAACCAACGTTGTGGCTAGACTCACCCTTGTGGTTCTTACTATGATCCCAAGACACCCTTCAGCAACCACCATCAGGAAACTTTGAAAAAAATAAAGCTTTATTACTTACAGGGCCTGGAAATGATACATCTCACCTGGGGCCACACAGCAAAGTCGTGGGGAGGGAGGGAAGGAGAGAGAGGAGGGAGGGAGAGAGAGAAAGCCATCTCACAGGCCTGGGATTCTGCTTTATTGGGGTCAAGTGTAAGGCCTAGGGTTTTGTGGGCTCACTATTTAAAACATAAGAGTGGGAATTTGAAGGGTAGGGAGGGGGGCGGGGAAAGTGGCTCAAAGGGTCAGTTATTAAAATCAACCAAGATCTCAGAGACAAAGAAACCTCAGTGGCTGCCAATGTGTTTTTTTGAGACAGTCCTCTGTGAAGTGGATGCCTCGGAGATCAAAGGAGAAGTCAGGCTCTCTTGTTACAAAGAGAAAAGTCACTGTCAGGGTTTAGCTACACCAGTTTGCCTCCCATAGTCTATCCTGTGCGTTCCCACCTCAAGCTGTTGGGTGGCCCTGACGGGGGTGGCCGCTGCACTGAGACCTCCCTTCACTTTGCCTATCCTGACTCTAGGGGAGGTTCTCACCCCACTGGTGAACCTCCCCCTTCACAGGGTCCCTAGAGCCAGTTGACCCCCTCATTGACAGAGTGGGCCTGGCAGTCACCTCCTCCTACAGGACTCTACTGTCACCCAGGTGGCTAGGCATCGGCATACGAACTCCACTCTTGTTCTTCTGCTTGTGGTCCATTGTTAACCTAGGGAGTCATTCATTTATGGTGGGACAGCTGGTGCTTTTGGATGACTATCCTCTTTCTGAGCCCCAGACACCCATTGGCTCCCCTGTCCTTCTTCTAGACCATATGCATCGGCTGTGGCCAGACAGGGTGAGCTCCCAAGCAAGCCTCCCCTCACCATCCTGTTCTCCTGGCACTGAGGACCCTGCCTCACAGGAGGTCCTAGCATCAGCATCTACCTTTCCCCACTGCTTTTTACACAAGGCATGACCAGTCCTTACCCGACAGCTGCTCCCAGGAGGTGTCTGAGGAGCCCCGGTGGGCCTGGGCATATGTGTGTGTCCAGGTAGGACTCCCTTGCCATCACTGCTCTGGATTTGGAAAGATCAGAGAGAAGGATGTCCGGACCAGGGGTGGGGTTCCTTCCCCCGGAGCTGTGTGGGGGCGAGCTCCTCTAGACCATTGGAGGTTCAAGATCCACTTATGCTTTGAGCACACCTAAGATACCGACTCCCCTGAGCTGAACTGGAATGGGAGCCGATGTATGAGGAGGTGACCCTGCTGTGTGCCAGGCAGCAGGAAGAACTAACATTCCCGATCCCCCACGATGACCAGTCAGATATAGGAATGTGTACCTGTTCATGTGGGATTTGGCAGGGGTGCTGGGTGTCCACTAGGACTTAACCTAGCCCCTACTGTGTGTACTGATGTAATAAATGTATTAAAAGTGGGACTGGGAGAGTCCAGTTCTGAACAGAAGAACTATGGATGCCCTTCTTTAGCTACAAGTAGCAAAACCCAACTCCAGCCAGTTTAAACCACAAGGGAAATCACTGGGCTGGGGGCGAGAAGGGGGGGCGGTCTTAGGGAATCTCAAGACAGAGATACAATCAGGCCTCAAAAGAAACTTGCACCAGGGCCTGGCTGGACCACCCCTCCTTCTCTTGTCCTTCCCCCTTCTCTGCAGACCACTTTCCATCCCCAGTTCAGCTGGGGCTAGGTACTTCAGCATCTCATTAGTACATGCCCCAAAGCTGAAATGGAATCTCTAGTCTGATTTTAAAATGCCAAAAGCAGGGGCGCCTGGATGGCTCGGTCGGTTGACCTCCGACTCCAGCTCAGGTCATGATCTCACAGTCTGTGAGTTCGAGCCCCGCATCAGGCTCTGTGCCAACAGCTCAGAGCCTGGAGCCTGTTTCAGATTCTGTGAATCCCTCACTCTCTGACCTCCCCCGTTCATGCTCTCTCTCTGTCTCAAAAAAATAAACGTTAAAAAAAATTTTTTTTTTTAATGCCAAAAGCAGGGGGAGAGCCTGGGTGGCTCAGTCGGTTACCATCCGACTTCGGCTCGGGTCATGATCTCAACAGTTCATGGGTTTGAGCCCTGCGTCGGACTCTGTGCTGACAGCTCAGAGCCTGGAGCCTGCTTTGGATTCTGTGTCTCCCTCTCTCTGCCCCTCCCCTGCTAGCACTCTGTCTCTCAAAAATAAATAAACATTAAAAAAGAAGAATTGATTATATTATTTAATCACACACACAACTAAGTACTATTGTCCCTGTTTTACAACCGAAGAGAATGAATTTTTCTAAGGTTACAGAACTGGAGCTGGGGCTTGACACTTCAAGGTCAATCTAGCTCCAAAACCAATGTTCTATTCCAACATTCATTCATCATGCACTCCCTGAGCACCTGTTATATGCCAAGCCCATTCTAGGAGCAGGGAAGATACCATGAGTCAGACTCAAATCCCTTCCCTCATGAAGCTTACATTTTCGGGGAGTAGAGAGCCAACATTCCAGACAGGTAAGAAAAATATATAGCATACGGGGCAGTGAGAAGTGCTACAGAGAAACATAAGAGAACAAAGGAAATAAAATAAGGAAAAGAGATAGGAAGTATGGGGAAGGCTGTGATTTTAGACAGAGTTGCCGGGAAGACCTTCTCCCTGAGAAGGTGCTGTTCGAGCACATTCCTGAAGGAAGGTGCAGGAAGGAGTCTTGGGGAGAAAAAGCATTCCAGGCAGAGGGAATAGCCTGTGCAAAGTCTCTTAACATGAGCAAGCCGGGGAGGGAACTCAGAGAGGGCCTTAGGATGGGGGAGGACTGTTTCTCTGCGGAAGAGGACCACTGGAGGCGTGCAAGCACAGTAATGACATTACCTGCTCTGCCTTAGGAGAGGGTCACTCCAGCGACCAGGTTGGCAGTAGCCTTCGGTAGGAATGTGGCAGAGGCAGGGAGACTGGGCCACAGGGCCTCTCTTTTGAGAGGCAGGCCTCTCAGAACTCCCACCATCTAATGAACCAGCTAGAACCCACATTTTGCACTCTGTGCCCATGGCCACCTCCTACTCTTGGCTTTCACTGTTGCCCATCTGAGCTGCCCCCACAGCCTCTGCTTTGGGGACACGGTTCAAAAGCCCTGCAAGGAGCCTGCCTGTCCGCTTGAACTCCAAGTTACTTGATAAGACCCAGAATAAAAACAAAGACACACAATCCATGTTTAAACTGAGGAAGTTTTAGGCTTTGTTACCCCTACCCAACAAGTTTTTTTCAAACTTCCCAGGGGAAAGGGAGGGAAAATTTCATGAGTTCCCCTGCCCCAGCTCCATCCAGGACAGCTAGACCATGGCTGGCTGGCTGGGCTAACCCCTCCTTGGGACCAGAAGGATAAATAATTGCTAGACATGAGCAAGAGGAGTACACAGAGGTGAACCCTACCCGGCCCCCCTCCCCCCACCCCACTTCCCAGTTCCTCCCAGGGCAAAGGACACCTTTACAATGCTTCACAAAGTGACACAGTCACATGGTTGTCCCTGAGATCCAGCCTGCCCCAACTTTTCCTTGAGGGGAAGAACCATCTAGATCTGCACTGTCCAGGAAGGGAGCTGCGAGCCACATGTGGTGATTGAGCATTTGCAGCATAGCTAGTATGAACTGAGATGCACAAAATAACGGACTGAAATAGCTCCTTAATCATTTGTATATTAAAATGCAAATATTTGGGGGTTGAACAAAAATTGTAAGATATTTTCACCTTTTTTTCCCTACCTTTTTAAAGTGGCTACTAGATTTTAAATTACACATGTAGCTCATGTTCTATTTCTATTCGACAGTGCTGCTCTAAGGTTGTGACTGGCTCCCCCAGCATCTCCACAGAACGAAGCTAAGACGGGTCAAGAATAATTATTTTGTTGGGGCACTTGGGTGGCTCAGCCGGTTAAGCATCCGACTTCAGCTCAGATTATGATCTCTCAGTTCATGAGTTTGAGCCCCGCGTCAGGCTCGGTGCTGACAGCTCAGAGCCTGGAGCCTGCTTCGGATTCTGTGTCTCCCTCTCTCTCTGTCCCTCCCCTACTTACAATCTGTCTCTCTCTCTCTCTCTCTCTCAAAACAAGTAAACATTAAAAAAAAATTTTTTTAAGAATTATTTTGCGAGCAAAGAATGGGAAGAAGACTTTGATTTTGTTTTTCTTGTCTATTCCATCCATATCAGAAGGAGAGAGAATAAGGGGTGTTACAAGGGGCTCCACCCAGGAGACAGGGGACAGTCTACAACCACCTCCGAGCAGGCACCCTTTCCCCACCCAAAGCATGTGCGGTGGGTGGTGCTGGATTCCCTATTAGAAGCAGAGCCCTGGCCACGTCTCTGGTATATTTCGGAATCCTCCAGGGGCACCGCAAGTGAGTCCAGAGCCTTGCCATGGCGTCTACGTCCCTGTGCAACCCGCCAAACTTGCCCTTCCAGCATTGTCTTACACGCTCCCTGCATCTATCACCTCACACATTCATTTCTCCAGCAAATATTTATTGGTTACCTCCCATGTGCCAGGCAAAATGCTGGCTTCTAAGGTCATGATGGTTAGCAAAACGGACACTAAGGCCACCGTGTGTGGGGGGATGTGGGGGGGTGACCAGTAAGTAAATAGGGGCAATTACAGCACATGCACCAAGAGCAGCTGTGGGGGAAGCACAGGGGTCATGGGTGCACCAGAGAAACCTAAACCGGCCTCAAAGTCCGAGAGGGCTTCCTGGAGGAGGTGACATCACAGTTAAAGAATTCGAGTTGGCCACACGGAGCCTGGGTGGCAGGATGTACCCCATGCAGGGGAACTCTGAGTTCAAAACCCAACCAGAAGGGCAAAACAGTGGACAGAGCATGCAGAACTGAATGACATGACATGCAATCTGGCTGGATGGCAGGGGGCCAGTGGCAAATGACTGGTCTGGTTGTAGATGGCAGGGGCTGTATGAGCCCTGCAAAGGAGTGTGGCATATATCCTGAAGTGTTGATTCTGCAAGAGTTTTAAGCAGGGGAGCTCTGGTGTACTCCTGAAAAGCCTTTACCCCTCCTCCTCCTCCTCCTTCTCCTCCCTTCCTCCTCCTCTTCCTCCTCCTCCCCTCTTCTTCCTCTCCCTCCTCCTCCTCAGGGGGGGCTCCCATCCCACCTCCTCCAGCAGGAACCACATCCAGGAGGCAAGCCTACTGCAGTCACACACTTGGGGCTTTAAGGAGACTGAGCAAGGGGCTTGTAGGGACTCCAATCCAGGGATGAGTGTACTGGGACTGGGTTTGGGGACCAGCTGGTGTTGGAATTTGGGGCCGAGGCAGGATTTTAGTTAGGGGTTGGGACTTGGGGGCTGAATTGAGGGACAAGAGTCAAGGTTGTGGTCTAGGACCTAATTCCAGAATTTGGAGCTGGGGTTGGGGTGAGGAACTGGAACGAGGTTTCAAGCCAGATTTGGGGTCGGGATCTGGAGTTGGGACGGGAATTGGATTTGGAAATGGGGCTGGGGGTTGGGGCTGAGATGTGGGGTAGGGGTTGCAGCCGAAGCTAGGAATTCTAGTTAGGGTTTGAAACTGCAGCTGGGGTCGGGGTTAGGTTTAGGCTGGAATGAAAGTTAAGTTGGGCTTGGAGCCAGGGGATGGGTCAGGGTCCAGGCTCTGGGGCAGATAGACAACATTCCTCCAGCTACCCAGATCTGGGAATTGTGTTCGAGCCCTAACAGCAGTTGACAGAAGCCCCTCCCTTCCCAGGAATGCCTCAGCCCAGCCGAAGGAGCTTTGCCACGTCAGCCAATCGGCTCAAGCCCTGCCTTGGAAACACCTGTTGATCCCCCTCCCCCCCCCCACACACACCCGAGAGGCTCACCTGGACGCAGGTTAGGCAGGTGAAGCGCCTCCCCGGAAACGAAGCTGGAGCACCCCACCTGCCTGGCCCAGCCTGCTCTGGTCGGATCCAGCACTTCCAGGTTTCTTGTGAGTGCCCCATGGTCCCCTGACCCCCACCGCCCCCACTCTCTCCCACTGGCGCTTCCTGACAACCTCCACCCCACCCCCGGCCTGGCCCCACTGTCCCAGCACACCTGTGCCAGCACTTTCCGACCCCGTGAAGTCACAGCCCTGAGGAATGCCGGGACTGACTCCAGGTCCCCTCCCACGGCCCCTCCCCCACCTCCCTTGGGGGCATCTGCACCTGCTCCTCCCACCTCAAGTGCTAGGCAGCCCCTGGAGTGGGGCTGCGAAGGACCAGTAACCTCATCAGAGGTGTAACCCATGCACAGCCACATTAATCATATTCCGGGACCGATCCAGGACCTGCATCCTATATGAAGCAGGAGTCCTCTCCTAAATTAAAGAGGAGAACATTGTGTTCTCTTATTCAAAAAGCACGCTTTGGGCATCTGTGCGGGCCCAAGAATTCCCACTGGAGATTTGAAATGGCCGTGTCAACTGACTCGCCCCCATCCTTCAAGAAAATGTTACTGTCCTCACTTCTCAGATAAGGAGACTGAGGCTCTAAGAGGTGAAGTCATCCAGGGCTTCTCTGACCTTCCCCTGAGCCCCTCTTCTGACTAACCCACATCCAGCATTTATCACATACACACACCTGCTGTAAACTCGGGCTCCTTGAGGGCAGAGACCACAGCTGCTTTATTTCACCCAGTTTGAGTCATGCTGACTGGTCTCTAGAGGACATGTTAAAAGAGTGACCACCGTCAGGTCCCTTGCCCAAGTCCCATGGGTGGTAAGAACAGCGGCTGGGGTTCCAGCACAGAGCCCTCCTTCTCCCTTTGCGCCACTTTAGAGAAATCATGGAGGAGGATGTCATGGGGGATTGGTGATGGGGAGAACGGAGAAGAGTGGGAAGCAGGAAGATGGGTGTGGAAGAGGGTGATGAGGCAGGAGCCATGGTGATGGAAACAGGGACTGGATGGGGAGAGGTTTGCAGGTGGCCTCCCTGGGATTACACTCCACAAGGAAGTAAGGAACATGAGAGGGGGAGGAGGTCTGGGCTAAGAGCCTGGGATGCGACCCGTTGCATCAGAGGTGACTGTGGAACATCCAGGTGACAATTGGCTTCGGGGTCTGGAGCTCAGGAAGGAGATCCAGGTTTGAGGGAGAAAGCGATTAGGGCACCAGCGGCTGTGGATGGAAATCAGATGAGATGTTGGGGAAGGAGAGATCTAGGGGTTAGATCCTGACCCACAAGAGAAGTAGCCGCAGCCCCGAGAGAGAGAAGATTCAGGGTCAGGCTGCTGGTTCCAGAAGAGTTAAGTCATTAGCCCCCTCCCTCCCCACAGCCCTCCCCCCAGGAGCCAGTGGTGACAGCTGAGGCCATGTGAGTCGGATCCTGAATGAGGCTTTATCTCTGCTCTTGGTCCCATCATCCACTGTGGCACCAGCTCCTTCGCCAGCCGGGATGGGACAGGCAACTGAGAGAGCCCGGAGAGGTCAGGGGCCGGGCCAGGGGCTTCCCTGGAGGGGTGGGAGGTGTGCTACGTGGGGGAAGTACCCGGGGTCATTGGAGAAGCATTCCCAAGTGGCAGTGGGGGGGGCGAGGGGAGGCGGCGGGGGGAGGCCGTCAGGGGACACTGGGGTGGATTCCCTGGGATCATCCCCAAGGCTCCCAGGAGAGACCATAAAGGCCGAGCGGGCTGGGGAGGTGACAAGTGCGATTCCCCCCCCCCCCCCCCCCCCCGCAGGTGATGGTGGCCATACCCTGGACTGGGAGAGGAACAGGACTCTGGGCCTCTAGCTGCCGAGCTGGTGGGGGGGGGCTCTAGGCCATGACCCGCACCCTCTGACCCCTGATACTGACCTCTGTCCTCTGCCCCGCCCCCTCTATGCCGGAAGGAGAGGCTCAAGCCCCGCCGGGCGGAGGGCCGCCCCCGGACGCTCTGGCGGAGCAGGTAGAGCTGTGGTGGTCCCAGCAGCCCCGGCGCTCGGCGCTCTGCTTCGCCGTGGCCGTGGCGCTCGTGGCGGGCTGCGGGGCGGGTGGCGTGGCGCTGCTGTCCTCCACCAGCAGCCGCTCGGGCGAGTGGCGGCTGGCGACGGGCACCGTGCTGTGCCTGCTGGCCCTGCTGGTCCTGGTCAAGCAGCTGATGAGCTCCGCCGTGCAGGACATGAACTGCCTCCGCCAGCCCCACCACGTGGCCCTGCTGCGGAGCGGCGGCGGGGTGGACGCCCTGGTCGTGCTGCTCAGCGGCCTGGTGGTGCTGGTCACCGGCCTGACTCTGGCCGGGCTGGCCGCCGCCCCGGCCCCGGCCCGGCCCCTGGCCGCCATGCTGTCTGTGGGCATCGGCCTGGCCGCCTCCGGTGCGCTCTTGCTGCTGGGCTTGCTGCTCTATCAGGTGGGCGTCAGTGGACACTGTCCGCCTCTCCGTGCGGCCGCCCCCTCCACCCACGCCCACCACGGTGGCGACGGCAGCATCTTCAGCATCTCGGGACGGTTTTCTGCCGGGCGGCGTCATGAGACCACGTCCAGCATCGCCAGCCTCATCTGACCGAGCCCGAGTTCCCCTGCCCGCGACCTGCCTCAGCGTCCACGGCGCCGTGCCAGGGTGGGAGTGGGTGTGAGTGTGTGCTTGCACGCGCACGTGAGTGCGTAGGTGTCCCCAGGACCGTCCGGCCCTCCGTGGGATTGCGTGACGCGTGTACGCACACATCCATGCCACAGGAAGGTGGAACTGGGGGCTTGTGGCCGTGGAACTGTCAGAGTCTACCCGTCTCGACCTGGGGCCCCTGAAGATTCTTGGCCCCTGTTCCCAGCCCCCCTCAAATCCAACCTGCCTTGCAACACCTATCGGAGATTTCCGGGAGCGACTGTCCTACCCCAGAGACCATACCGGTGACTTCACTGAGGAGAGTACCCGGTGACAAAGTGCAAAGAACGCGGGCTCCACAATGTGACAGGACTGGATTGGAATCCCCCACCTGCTGGGGGGCCTTGGGCAAGTGACTTAACCTCTCTGAGCCTCAGTTTCCAGAGAGTCACGGTCGTGGTCGTGGTAATCGATTGTGAGGAAGGACTGGGCACGTGGCAGGTGTGCAATAAAACTGGTGGCCGTTGTCACTGTCGCTGTCGGTACCTCACCATCTCACCTAGAAACCCTCCCCTCCCCCTCGGCTTTCCCCTCCCCGACAACCACCGCTTCCAAGGTGCACACTGCCTACCTCAAGCTGACAAAAGGTACCCTGACGTGTCCCCTATCAGGCCTGTGATTTCTCCTCACAGGTATGAGGAAGCTGGAGGGGAGAGGGGGTGAGGGAAGGGGGGTGGGGAGGAGCGTGGCCTGAGTCCTTCACATTTGCTCCTGTGCTGGTTCAAGATGAAGTCTTAAGTGCCGGGGTTTTATCAGCTAGTTTCTCTGGAGGTTGCCACTCCCTACCCCACCTCTGGAATCGGATCGTCCTGGCCTATGTAGTAGCTGCACCTGCTGGCCTTCCTCCGGGCCCTCCCGCCCCCACCCCGGGTATGGGAGGGTTGTTTGAAACCCCCCCTGGGCGGTAAGAGTCACTGCCAGCTTGGGGTCAGCCCCAGGATCTCCCATCTACGGTGCAGAACGGCCTATGTGGCACCCAGCACCTTCCACCAGGACAGGAGCTACGGTTAGTTTCATCACTCCCTGCTTCTCGAGGTCAGATGCCATGCAGCCCCGCCAGGGCACCAAGATGGGCTGGGAAACCAGACAGGCCTCCAGGGGGCCCCAAGTGTGGAGATACAGGTTCTCCAACAGGAGGAAATTGCTTTCAGGAGTCAAGACCTAGGGGGCCTCCTGGAGAAAACGCAGAGCAGATGGATGAAGGAAGGGTGTTGCCAGCCAAGGAGGGAGCAAGGTGAGTGAGAAGAAGAGGGCATGTCCAGGAGGACAGTGGAACCTCTCCCCAGGACCCGTGGCATCTCAGACCCCACGTATTCAACATCGGATCCCCCTCCTCATCCTGAACCAGCTCTTGTCCCACCCAGAGGGGGCGGGGGGGGGCACCCTTCACCCAGCACCTGGGTTAGAAAGCTCGGTTGTGGTCCCAGACGGCACCCTGCCTCCCTCCTTATCCTGTGTCCAGTGAACATCACCTGCGGACTTCCCCACAGATGTGTGTGCGGTGCTCAACCCTCCACACTCACCCCCCAGCGCCCTCTCCATCTCTGCCTCATTTGTGCAGCCTCCCGCCTGGGGTCCCTACTTTTGCTTTTTTTTTTTTTTTTTTTTTTTTAATGTTGGTTTATTCTTGAGAGAGAGTGTGAGCAGAGAGAGAGGGAGACAAGAGGATCCAAAGATCTGTGCTGCCAGCAGAGAGCCTGATGCAGGGCTTGAACTCACAAACCATGAGATCATGACCTGAGCTGAAGTCAGACGTTTAACTGACTGAGCCACCCAGGCGCCCCTCTTTTCTTCTTCAGTTCACCTCTCTCCCAAGCCCAACACATACACCTGAGCCACAGTGACTGTTAGGGAGGTATTGGCGGGCAGAGGGGTGGGGTGGAAGGACATGACCACCTGTTCACCCATGAGCCGGACCCAGGTGATGGGAGGCTCCTCACCCCTTCCCCTGTCCTTGGAATGTCTGTCCCACTTGCCTTTCTGGCTCCGAGAAGCTGCCCCAAGGATAGAGCCTTGAGACAATGATACAGCATTGAGACTATCTGGACTGTACATGAGATGGAACCCAGTTAAGGCCTCTATGTAAACTTTTAAGATATGAGAGGCAGGTGCAGCGGTCTACTCGATTTGTGGCCACTCAAGACAAGCCTCTAAGGGAGTTTCCTTGCCTGTTACACCTGCCAGTCACCACTCTGGAGTGGCCTCTGTCTTCGGCCTCTGTCTGACCTCCATGTACCAGGGCCAGCTTCAGATTACACCCGGGAAGCTCCAAGTTGCAACCCAGCACTGTCCTAAAACAAAGTCCTTCCCCGTGCCCCCACCACACGCAGGCTACTGTGCAGGATCCCCGACATGATTCGGCCTCCCTCACCCTCCAAGCACCCCATGAGCCAGCCTCACGGAACTGTTGTGACCTCCGCATATTCTCACTTCTCCCGGCCTTTGTGTGCTCTCTTCTCCTTTCCTCCATACCCTTCAAGACCCGGTTCTCCAGGCCTCTTCCCAACCCTCTCCTCCTAAACTGATGAGTTGTCTGTTTTCTGTGCCTGTCCTTGTAATTGTAGACACCAGTCTGCAATTCTTTCTCTGTGTGCCTGTCTCCTTAATCAGGTGGTTGGCTCCTCCTGGGGGGATTTGGGTCTTGCCCATCTGCACACCCCTTGTTCCCAAGGTGGGCCTGACACATAGCAAGTGCTTTGCTGCATGGATGAAGGACTCAGCTTGGTTGGAAGGCAATGTGTATGCAAGGATCAGGGAAAGACCCACCTAGAATAGGAATGGGTAGGAAACTTAGGCCACTGTCCCCACTGTTGGCCCTGAATCTTTCTGCCTCCCCACAAATTCTCAAGAGGAATCTATCTTTATCACCAGCTACAGGGCCACCGGAGAACCCCACACTGCCTCTCCATCCTATAATATGGGGTGAAATGCGATTTCTTTTCAGCTAAGACAGGGTTGCTCTTTCAACATATTTGCTTTAGAAAACTAAAGGAAGGAGCACCTGGCGGGCTCAGTTGGTGGAGCATGCAACTCTTGATCTCAGGGTTGTGAGTTTGAGCCCCATGCTGGGCATAGAGATTACTTAAAAAAAATAAAATTAAAATAAAATAAAAATAAAATAAAATAAATAAAATAAAATAAAATAAAATAAAATAAATAGAGCGCTTTAAAAAAAACCTTAAAGAACAAAAAACAAAACACCTAAAGGAAAACAGAAACACAGACGCCTAGAGAAGGGGGAAGGGACGGGTTACATCACACAAATGTCTAGATCAGCAGCTACTGCAGGCAGGGCCTTTGTTGAGCTTTCCTGGGAAAGATGCCAGATGAAGAATATGGCCCGTGGCCCCAGAGGGCTGTTCCAAAGGGCAGTGGAAGTCAGCACCCACACACCCAGCTATAACATGGGTCTGGGTGAGAGCGAGGTCCAGGCACAGGCAGGGCAGAAGTGCTACTACTTCCGGGATCTCTAAAGCAGACTTCCCACAACCTCCAACCTCAAGCTTGTTTGCTCAAAGCATCTCACTGAATCCTCTCTTGGTCTACATTGCAACTAGCCAACTACTGGCCCCTCTGCTCTCTCTCTCTCTCTAAAGCTGTCCCCTCCTGTCTTCATCTCCCTTCTGGTTAAAATCCCATCGCCCAACATTTCACCCACTCCTTCACAGAGTCCCCAACCCCTTAGCGCCCCGCTCCTTTGAAGTTCACCCAGCTGCTTTTGCCACACCTACTGCCTCCCAGTGACCAGGTATTAGGCCAGGCCGCCTGGTGTCACCACGAATTCCTCATCACTCATCTCGACTGGTCTGCGATTCTGCTCATCAGTTACGCTGCATTTCCCTGGTCAGCTCCTGCTTTCACAGCGGGCCCCCCAAGTTCTCTCCACGCCCCTCACACCTCAGCATCACCCCCTGCAGATGGTGTGACCTCCCCTGTCAGGAGAAAACGAGGGTCATGTGGTGGGAGGCCTTCACCTTGCTCCCCCCAAATCGCTCCTCCTTCACTCCTATCTGTGGAATGGCCTCGTCAGCCCAGCTGAGGAATTTGGACTTTGTCCTCAGGACAATGAGAAACATGGAAAGCTTTTAATTAGGGAAGTACTTTGGCCAGAACAGGATTTGGGGCCAGCTGGCTGCAGCGTAGAGCCAGGAACGGGCCTTAGGAGAAAAAGAATCAGAAGCAATGTCCAATCAGGCCCAGAAGTGCCATTGCTGCTGGCCCCTGAGGGATGAGAAGCAGCTGGCCAAGCTAGAGAGGTTGAGAAGAAAGAGTGCCAGAAAGAAGAAAGAGCAGAAGAAGGGTCCAGAGAGGAGAGAACTTGGCTCCTGCAAGGAAGCACAAAGGGTTTGTGTGGCTAGAACTGGAGCATTCACTGGCAGGAGGCAGGAGGGGCAGCCAGGGAGGAGCCCTGGGCCACTCTTTCAGAGGCTCTGTACAGGTGGCACCATTTAAGGTCAAGAGGAAGCCAGGGAAGGATTTGAAGCAGAGGTCAAATTGGGTTTTAGGACAGTCATTCCCCCCTGCAGCACAGAGAATTAACTGGAAGAGGTAAAAACAGAGGCAGGGGAATGAGTTGGTTGACGAATGCCATCGGCAGATGCACAATGACGGGGACCAAAGGGATGGCTGTTGGGACAGAGTGAAACACAACAGATTCGATGGACGTTCAGAGGGTGGGACCAACATGTCTTCGTGACTCAGGAGCTTTTTAAGATGGGAGAGGTGTGAAGGGTTGACAGAATGTTGATAGAAAGACAGGTTTAAGACACAAGGCAGAGAAGAGGCTGTTCTTAAAGTCCCCGAACGGAGAGGCAGGGAGGGTGCCTCCAGGGCACAAGATGGTGGTGTTGGGCTTATGGTGCCACTTTGACAGGAGAGAAGGAAGAACGTGGACACAGGTAAGTTTGTGGGGTCTGTAGCAGGAAGTTGAGGGAGGCCCTGACCAACAGCTATTTTCTCTGTGATGCAGAGACCATTTTAAAGAGCTGCTATGGAGAATGAGAGAGGAAGTGGAGTGATCCAGGCCTAGACAGAGGTCCGCACTGGGCAGCAGGGGAGGTAGAGAGAGGCATTTGCCACATGTTCCTCCTGGGCTCAACACATTCCAGATTCTCAGCTGTGTCACCTGGACCCCTGGATATTGGAGAACATGTTCCAGAAACTTCTGATCTGTTCCAATCTGGGTGGTCTTTACATCATATCCAGTCACATCTCCCATGAGACCTCAGGCCTTCTGGGGACACTCAGGTTTCTGGAGGAGCTTCCTCTGGGCCTCAGGGGACCAACACATGCCCCCTCATACTCAGTTTTCTGCATGCTGACAGGGGCTGCCTTCTTCACTGTTCCTCGGGACCTGAGAGGCTCCCTGGACATGGCCATGGAAGTCAGCCCCAGAGACCAGGACAGCCCAGCCAAGGATGGAACGTACCACTTCCACCCCCACGGCCTGCCCTCCCAAACCGGGAGCTTGTGCCCTAAAAATTCTCAGCTCCCATTCACTCAGGGGAGAGGGTGTCGGCCCAGGCAGGGTGGGAGCAATTCCAACCACCAAAGGTCCCCTCTCTGGGTCTGTTTCATCGTTACTTTGGGGTGAGATCACGGCGTTGTTGTGAAGTGAAGCAGCCAAGTTGCAGTTAACTTGTTTGAGCTTCAACTTCTCTGTCTATAAAATGGGGGTGCCTGCCCAGCAGAGCCGTGTGAGGAAGGGCTAGAGAATCGGTGCTATTATGGCTGATTTTGTTCGTGCTGTGACTATATTCTACAGTAGCCAAGATTCTAATTCAAGGCCTTTGCTGCCCCCACCAGATCTTCTGACCTGAGTCCTGGGAAACAGACACATTCAAATCCCAGCCCAGAGTGAATGAGGAGGGAGGAGGCTTGGCAAGCTCCTCCTTCAGGATTAAGACTGCCCCCTGCTGTAGGGAGCTAGCCCTGAGGGTACCCATAGGTTTATAGCTGTGTTCTACTTTACATACTAACATTTAATCCTTATAGCAACCATATGATATAAGCCCTATTATCATCCCCATTTTACTGAGAAGAAATTGGAGCCCTGAGACAGTAAGCAATTTGCCCAAGGTCACACAGCAAGTTACTGAGAGCTGGGACTTGAATCGAAGTAGTCTGCTCTCAGCTCACTTTGCTGCTCTGCTGAGCTTCTTAAACTTCATGCCTGTGGCTTGTGTGAACCCATCGTTGGCCTCCATACAAGGAAGAGGGATGTGGCCTTGCTTTGGGGGCAGTGGGACAAGACAGCTGGGAAGCTGAATTGTCCTCCACAGTCAGGTCTGTCTGGGTCAGGCTCTCAGGACAGAGAAGGTGCTGGCAGCTGCTGAGGGTGCAGGACAGGGTACAGGGCTAGGAACAGAGGCAGGCTGGGGCCAGGGCCTGAAGCCAGAGGAGGGAGGACCAGAGAGAGGTCTGGCTGAGTCCCAGGTATCCCACAAAGTCTAGGATCCGTCAGCTTTGACCCTGTGGGCCCAAATCATGCTCCCTCTTTGTGCTTGGGCTCAAGCACTCAGAGCGCAGTGGAAATCACTCCTCAGAGGAATCTAGGAAGGCCTCTTAGGACAGGGTCCAAGGTCCTGCTCAGGGGCCTGCTCAGCCAGGCATGATGCCCACAGCGGGTTCCTAGAAGAAGCCCTCCCTGCTGACCCTGGCTGGGTGCTGGGCTCAGGGAAAGCAAGCCCTTCCCTTGTCTGGATCCCTCAGAGGCTCTGACTCGGGTCCCAAAGAATACATGACAACGGGGACAGCTGAGCTGCTTCCAGGCCCAGAACTGCAGGCAGGACAGTGTCCCCCTGCACCCCGCCCAGTGCCACCCAGGTCGGCACTGAGGGAGTGTAAAGGCAGGGAACAGGCCCAGCTGACTTTCCAGCAGCTCCTCCCTTGTTCAACACACGCCCTCCACCCCTTAGTTCTGCTCCTCAATGTCCTCCTCAAGGTCTTGGGCTGGGGCAGCCTATGCTGCTGTCCCAGACACAGGAACTTGCCAGACCTGCAAGAGTCAGACTGTCTCTGGACTCAGGAACAACTGCTGGGGTTGGGAACATGGGCTCTAGGCTCTGCCACGTCCTCCGCTGCTGACAAGCCCTTAGATGTCAGTGTTTCCCTGTTTAGTCCTCAGAACCTCCTCAACTCCACCCAGGCTCCTGATCTTCTTCACTCCTGGCTCTTGGTGACCCCACTGCCAACTAGTCCCAAACACACACCGCAGACCAGAGTCCTCCCGGGTGCACCCAGCTGTCCCCAGACCTCTCCCCCTGGAAATTGCACGTCAGGCATTGAATCCTTGTTCCCGCAAAGCCTGCCCCTCCTCAGGGTGCCCAGCCCCCCACGCAGAAACCAGGACAACCTCGTTACCTCCTTTCTACTTCCCACGGCCAGCAGCCAGCAAGCCCACCAACCCTGCCTCCCTCGTGTCTCTGGAATCTCTCTGTTCCCTGCCTCAGCTTAGGCAGGTCTTATCGCCTCTCTCTGGGTGTCTCCCCTCCAACCCATTGGCACAGCATCCAGAATGACTTTTCTATCATGATTACCTCACTCCCTGGCCAAAAACCTCCACAGATGAGCCTCAGATGCTCTCATGTTGAAGTGCAAGCTATCTTGGCATGATGGCCCTAGCTGATCTGGTCCACCCTTCAACTTCACCACTGCCGAGGGCATCCCTTGACCCTCCACGGCAGCCCCCCTTGACCTCCTGCCTTTTTCTCAAGCTCCTCCCTGTATCAGTCCTGCCCTCACCCTCCTTCTCTGCTGGCTCTTTCCTCAGAGGCTAACATTGCATTCAGTGAGAATGTGTGGGGTGGCCGCCTCGTTCCTGATGACTTCCCCTTGTCTGGGAATGACCTGAAACCAACAGGCAGCCTCCCCAAATCACATTTGCACTATAGAAGCCTGCTGCTGGTCACAGTGGGTTGGACCAGTGGTGGATATTTGACCCAAACTGGGCCGATGAGACTCTGTCACCGGAGTATTTGAAACTTGCCATCGAGAACTCAGGAGTCCCAAGCATGGAGCTTGGGACGCCCACAAGTGACAGAGCAAAAAAGGTACCATTCCTGTCCTCAGGCTGCTAGAGCCACCTGTTTCCTGCCCTCCTGAGTCAGCTGTCCCTTCAATTCTCCTCCCATTGCTTGCAACTGGAAAGAAGCTTGACTTTGTCCCTTCTTAAAACTGCCTCCCTTGCTTGGGTTATTTGGTTTTTTGGTGTTGAGTTGTAGTTCTTTATATATTTTGGATGCCAACCCTGTATCAGATATGTCATTTGCAAATCTCTCCTCCCACTCAGGTGTCTTTTAGTTTTGCACAAGACACGAACAGACATTCGTCCGTAGAAGACCGACAGAGGGCCAATAGACACATGAAAAGATGCTCAACACCACTCATCATCAGGGAAATGCAAATCAAAACCACAATGAGATGCCACCTCACACCTGTCAGAATGGCTAAAATAAAAAACACAGGGACATCTGGATGGCTCAGTTGGTTAAGTGTCCGACTTCAGCTCATGATCTCACAGTTCGTGAGTTTGAGCCCCACATTGGGCTCGCTGTTGTCAGCGCAGAGCCTGCTTCAGATCCTCTGCCTCTCTCTCTCTCAAAATAAATTTTAAAAATTAAAAAATAAAATCAGGGCTCCTGGGTGACTCAATCAGTTAAGTGTCCGACTTTGGCTCAGGTTGTGATCTCGTGGTCCGTGAGTTCGAGCCCCGTGTGGGGCTCTGTGCTGACGGCTCAGACCCTGGAGCCTGCTTCAGATTCTGTGTCTCCCTCTCTCTCTGCCTCTCCCCCACTCGTGCTCTCTCTCACTCTCTCTCTCAAAGAAGGAATAAACATTAAAAAATATAAAATAAAATAACAAAATAAAAAACGCAAGAAGCAAGTGTTGGCAAGGATATGGAGAAAAAGGAACACTTGTGCACTGTTGGCAGGAACGTGATATGGTGCAGCCACTATGGAGATTCCTCAAAAAGTTAAAAATAGAATTACCCTATGGTCCAGTAATTCCACTCCTGACTATTTACCCAAAGAATCTGAAAGAAGGTGTGCATCGCTATGTTTATTGCAGCATTATGTACAGTAGCCAAATTATGGAAGCAGCCCAAGTGTCCATCAATAGATGAATAGATAAGAAGATGGTATATATACACACAAGGGAATATTACTCAGCCATCAAAAAGAATGAAATACTGCCATCTGCAATGACATGGATGGAGGTAGAGAGTATAATGCCAAGTGACATACGTCAGTCACAGAAAGACAGATAGCATGTGCTTTCACTCATATGTGGAATTTAAGAGAAAAATGAACAAAGGGGCAAAAAAGGAAACCCAGAAACAGACTTTTAACTACGGAGAACAGATGGTTGCCAGAGGGGAGGTGGGTGGGGAGTGTGTGAAAGAGGGGACGGGGATTAGGATACAAGTATCAGTACGTGAGCACTGACTAATGTATGGAACTGTTGAATCACACACAAAGAAAACAAAAAAACACAAAGCTGCCTCCCTTGTCCCAATCTCCCCAACAGCAAGGATGACCCGGCCCTCCTCCTCTTCATCAATTCTTGACAAAGTCTTCCACGGTCGCCTCACTCCCTCACCTTTCATCTACTCATTCCTCAGCCTGCAGTAATTAAACAAACTTGACCAAAACTTACTTAGCATTCTTGCCATGCGCAAGAATGAGAACACAGAATGAGGCACAGCCTGTGTCTTCAGAGAGTTCACTGTCTAACTGTGGGGACGGGCACGGTAAGGGGTAGGTGCAAATTGCAATACAGATTAAAATAAACCGTGGCAAAAAGAATAATAAATAAAAAGGATAAAAAAAAAATAAAATAATAAAATAAAATAAAATAAACCATGACAAGAGAATAGTAGAGAAACTCACAGGGTGTTATGAGACGGAGAGGCTCACAAAAGGCGTCCCCCGGAGGAGGGGACATCCGAGCAGTTCTATCCAGCTATGAGAAGGAATGCTTTTATGCACAGGTTCCAACTCAGGAAAACTGAGAAGCAGGGACTCCTTTTTACTTTTGTTTAAAATGAAAATAGATTTATTAATACCCGTGGAAAGTGTAATATACTGTAACCGTTTAGATGACTCACTTTATTGATAGGGAAAATTTTCAACAAGAAAGTTGGCACACTGCTTGGCACCTGCTAAAATGTTCTCATCGGGCTCATTTGAAATGCTAGCAGGTAGACGGGCTACAGGGAGTCGATGGACCAGGGACTTTCATCACAGTCATGGAGGATTGGCAAGAACAGAAGGGCAGTATAGGCCGGGGAGAGAGTGTGACCAAAAAGTGCATGGAGAAACACCATGTAGGAGAGAAGGAAAAACAAATAATTCGTTTAGTAGGGAGTGGTGTCGGGAAAGGCAAGAAAGGGAACCAAGAGGCTGACAGAGGCCTTATTTCCCTAGCCCGGCCCTTGGTAGCTGTCCTGAGTACAGCAGGGAGTCATCGAGGGTGATTGAGCAAGAGAAAGTTTGTCACCCGAGCAGCAGCAGTGTCAGGGAAGGGAGGACTGCTCTACCCCTGGTGAGCCCTTACGCCCTAGACACCTCCGTCCCTGAGGCTCACGGTCCCCTTGTGGTATCCACTGTCCTTCAGCTGTCAGGTATGGGTGGGGGGTGACCAAAGATGGGGGCTCAGAAGGAAAAGTGGTCCCTGCTGCCCTCTGTCCCCAGCCCGCCGGCCCCAGGCTGAATGTAATTGTCCTCGATGAAGCCATCGTCATCTTCTTCACCCACCTCCGGACAGACACCCTTCCCGGTCCCGGGCAGCGGGCGGTGCTGGTAGCTGGCACGGTATTTGCGGCAGAGGTGGCACTTGGCAGCAAGCGCGATGAGGAGAGAGAGGACCACAGCCCCCAGCACGACGCCCACCAGCACAGGCCATGCCCGGGCCCCAGTGCCCAGCCCAGGGGAGATGGCTGATGCTGTGGAGAGCTCTGAGGGCCCCACAGTGGCTGCAGAGAAAGGGACAGCATTATGCATGGGGCCCCAGATGGGTTCCCTGGGGAGACCGAAAGGTGTGGGGACAGGGTTCTTCTCCCAACCCCCTCCCCAGCCCCCTTCCCATTCACTCACTTTGGTTTGCCTCACTCATGAAGGGGCCTGGAGACACCGGTGAGCCTCAGCTTCTGCCAGAAGAGCCGTAGCTCCAAGGAGACCCCCCAGATGCCAGGCAGCCCTGGAGCACAGAGTCCTAGAACATATACACCACGTGCGGGTGTCGTGGGAGGCCACAGGTACACATTCCAGGGCAGACTCACAGCCATGTTAGGGCGCTGCACCAACTCTGGGCACTGGACAATTAACCATAACCGATTGTGCACGAAAGAGAAGCTGAGTACCTGGAAATTGGCTATTTGTAAGGGAAGACTGTAGGGTCCAGCTCAGAAAGCAGCTGAAACAAATAAATCAATGCTGGAACTTGCTAAGCACTACGTATGATTCAGGCACCGGGCGGGATGTCCTCACAGAACACTGTAAGGTGGGTATAAACATTATCCTCTCTCTGTAGATGAGGACTCGGAGGCCCAGAGGGGTGAACCAACTCGGACAAAAGTCCCGGGACTTGAACCCAGGTCTCTGACACCGGGGCCCAGAGCCCAATCTGCTACACTGCCTGATAGGCTGAGGTTGGGAAGATGGGACAGAGGCAGTTCTGGCTCCCAGGGGTCAGACAACAGCAATGGCTGAGAACTAATGAACAAAAGTAGAGACCACACGTGGAGGACGGTGCCTGTCCCTACCCAGGCAGGGGGACCCTCTCCTCCTCAGGCAGGAGCCCCTGCCACCCCACCTTGACCCTCAGCTCTTCAGACACATCCCTTGTCCATCCACCTCTGCCCAGAGGGAAGCAGTTTCAGCAAGTAGCCAAATGCAGATCATCTGGATCAGGAAATTACCTAGGTAAGAACCACTAGGGCTAGGGAGGAGAACCTGAATTAAGGGAGTATCTGGAAGAAGACCATCTAGGCATGGGAATACCTGTAGGAGGAGCAGCTGAGTCAGAGGAATGTCTGGAGGAGCAACACCCGAATCTGAGGAGTACCTGGGGAAGTACCTGTCAGAGGAACAGCTAGGACCGGAGATTATTGCAGGTGGACCACCTCAATCAGAGGAGTACCTGGGGAGGAGGATCCAGGCTAGGAAAGCACCTAGGAGAGAAGCATCTGGTTTAGGGGAGTATCTGCCATATATTCGTTAATGCTGATATCTTAATGATACCCTCCCTCCTCACCTCCAACCTGTCACCAAGCCCCATCCGTTCTTCCTGGAACTAAGTATCTCCGGAATGACTCTGTCCCTCCTCTGCACCCAGCCACTGCCCCAGTCCAAGCCACCTTCATCTTGTACCTTCACTCTTACAATGCCCCCCCCCATCCCGTCTTTCCCCACCTCTAGTCCACTCCCCAGAGTGGTGGACCTAAAGCCCAAATCTGATCCCATCACTCTCCCGCTTAAAAATCCTTCCAGAGCTCCCCAGGCCCTCGGGGCTATACGCAGATTCTTCGGCATGTTCTTCAAGGCTCCACAATCTAGCACATGGCCCTGCAGCCGATCTTGTCTTCTCCACAGTCCCCACCCCCCCCACCATGCTCCACCCACACACACCTCCCACCTCACCCACTCTCTTGTTTCCCAGACACCCCTCCTCGGTATTTTGAGTTCCCCATCCCCCAAGGCCAAATCAAACCACGCCTGCCTATGAGATTGTCCCTTGACCCCTCAGATGACCCCTTCACTGGCCTACCCAGTCAACCACCCATCAGGATTGGCCAGTTACTGGATGGGCAGCTGCCTGGGGGCAAGGACCGAGCCGATTAAAATGTGCCCGGGCTCTGGCAGACAGCTTGGTGCTCAGCAGCTCAGTCTGGGTGAGAGGTGAGTATGGGCGAGCTGGAGAGTGAAGCGGGTATTAGGAGAGCTAAGGCCGCCTGGGTAACTCCGTCGGCTAAACATCCAACTCTTGATTTCAGTTCAGGTCATAATCTCTCAACAAGCTCCGCGTTGACAGTGCAGAGGCTGCTTGGGATTCTCTTTCTCCCTCTCTCTCCCCCCTCTCTCTCCTCCTCCCCCACCCTCAAAATAAATAAATAAACTTTTTGGGGTTTTTTGTAAAGAAAGGAGAGCTAAAGCACTCGTTCACTCATTGGATGCCTACTCTGGGCCCCACGCTAGGCACTGGATCCCCCCAAAATAAGATTTTGTTAACTGGAAGTGAATTGTATTCACTTCGAGGTCTGTAAGGTTTAACCCTAATCCTTCTCCTGCCTGCTCTGTCCCTGTGAATTCTTCCCAAGGACACGGGCTGTCACCCTACCCCCACGTCTCTTACACCGACAAACACACACCCTCTGATCTCACAGATACACACACCCCACTCTGATTTTGTGGTTCCTTTTCTGCTCCCAGGAGCCCTCAGGAATCTGTGGGATCCCCCTCCCAGGCCCCCGCAAGGTCTTCCCCTTCTGCTCCCCACCTGTAGGAACTGTGCACAGTCCTTGGATGAAGCTTCCGGCTGGGGCGGGCAGAACCAGAACAGGTGGGTGGGCCAAAGCCACCACCACCTGACTCACCTGGGGACGCAGCCGGCAGGCGGGGCTGAATCCGCAGGGAGGGCGGAGGGCTGGGCTGCAGGCAACGCCTCCAATCAGGACGACTAATTACACTTCACCCCAAGCTTTTGCAGTGAACCTTCTGGCGCACGCCCCACCCGCACCCCCAGCGCCGGGTTCAGAAAGTGGGGGGAGGGGAGGGGTGTTGGTGCAGCTGGGATCCAGAGAGGGGTCCTGCGGGCCCTAGAACGGGCGGGCAGACACCTCAGCAGGCAACTGCCCAGGCTGACGGCCCTGATAAGCTAGTGAATTTCCCGTGACGGGTACAAAGTCCAGAGTTGGAAAAGGAAGATTTGCAGGCCTGGGAAGGCTGTGGGCCGGAAGTGGAGGGGAGGAGGTGGGAATTCTTCCCTGGCAAAGCCGCGGGGACCAAGGACGCTCAAAGTTGCCTGCAAAAATGTGTGTGAGCCTGTGCAGGAGTTGAGGGGAGGATGGAGAGAGGGGGGCGGATAGAGGGGTGTGGAGGTAAATGGGGAGTGTATCTGTGCCCCTGGGGAGTTATTGTGTGCGAGAGTGTTTACCGGGATGGAGCCGTCCAGCCTTCATCTGGATCAGAGGATACTGGGAGTTCAGAGAGCCTCTCTTCAGAGGCTCTTCAGAGAGGCTCTCTGAACCTCTCCCTTTTTACTCCTCCTCCCCAGGCCCAGTGCCTCCTTGTCATTTAAGACCGAGCTCAATGGGGCGCCTGGGTGGCTCAGTCGGTTAAGTGTTGGACTTCAGCTCAGGTCGTGATCTCATTGTTCTGTGGGTTCCAGCGCCCCCCGCCCCACGTGGGGGCTCTGCGCTGACAGCTGGGAGCCTGCTTCAGATTCTGTGCCTCCTTCTCTCTCTGCCCCTCCCCAGCTCGTGTTCTGCCTCTCTCTCTCTCTCTCAAAAATAAACACTTATAAAAATTAAAAATAAAAATAAATAAATAAATAAACCCAGCTCAAGAGTCACCTTCCGTGAGCTCCCAGTCCTCCCAGACTAGCACCGCCTCCCCCCTGCAGGCCCCACCTTCTTGTCCTGAGCACCCCCTGTGCTGCCTCTTCTTTTGGTGGAGTGAAAGTGGAGCCAGGTTTTGACATCTCTGGGTTCCCTGCACCTGGCACAGGGCAGTTCTCAGTAAATATTTAAAGGAGAAAGTGTTACGAGGACGAGTTAAACCATGCAGGCACAAGAATTCACAGGGACCCACAGGGCACAGCCAGAGCAAGGGCTACAGTCAGGGGTTTGCAAGTGCAGCATGGTAGAACGGAGCCTGGAGGGTGAAGGTCAGTTCATGCCTGACCTTGAATATCTTAGCACGGAGTTGAAGTCCTACTGCCCTTGGCCCCTTCCGAACTCTCCCGCCTTGTCTGTTCCGTACCCAGCTCCAGTCCGAACTGTTCTCTATTCCTAGGACCCACCGTGCCCTCAACCTCCCTAGGAACCAGTAAATACGGGGTCGGTCTGTGTCTGTCCTGTTCCTCTCCACATCCCCAATGTCTAAAAGGGCAGTAATAAATGCTTCTCAAATGAATGAATGAGAGGAAAGTGATTATTACCCCGGATGGGGCAGTGAGGGGCCAAGGAAGGTTTGGGCTCTTGCTTCGATTTTTGAATCCAGGAAATCCTAGGATCCAAAAGATAATCATTGAACACCTACCAGTCCCCACCTGGGACCGACCAGTCCCAGTGCTGGTTCTTTTTTATTTATTTATTTTAATGTTTATTTATTTTTGAGAGAGAGAGATCGACAGAGCACCAGCAGGGGAGGAGCAGAGAGAGAGGGAGACACAGAATCTGAAACAGGCTCCAGGCTCTGAGCTGTCAACACAGAGTCCCAACTCGGGCCTCAAACTCACAAACTGTGAGATCATGGCCTGAGCTGAAGTCGGTCACTCGACTGACTGAGCCACCCAGGCGCCCCGCCCTTGGTTCTTTTTTAAATTGAGGTATTCGTGTAACATAACCCAATTCCCATGAAAAGCATTCACCGTTTTAGTCATTTTCAGGGCACACTTCAGTGGCATTTAGTACATTCAGAATGTTGCGGAAGCACAGCTATCTAGTTGTAAAACACTCTCATCACACCAGAATGGCACCCCATTAAGTAGTCACTTCTCATTTTCCCATCCCACAAGCCTGCAGCAACCACTAATCTGTTTTCTGTCTCTGTGGATTTGCCTGTTCTGGGTATTCCCACAAATCCCATTTGTGTCAGATTTTTAATAAACTATTTCATTTAAACCTCATAGCTGTACTATGAGATAGATGTTAATTATCCCTTTAACAGATGATGAAAATAAGGCTCTGAGAAGGTAATTTGCGTGAAGCCCTACAGAAGGAGACAGCGTCTGCACATCCATCAGTCATGTATTCAATGAATATTTATTGAACACCCATCACAGAGCCACAACCAGCCCATACAGCACACATTGCAAAATAGCAGAAGGCAACTTGCTGGATGCCCCCAGTGCATGGAGAGCAGAGAACAGGCCAGATGTCAGCGCCCGCTCCCCAGCCAGGAGCTCTGATGCAGTGAACAACCTTTACAACCTTCCATGGCATCCCTGGCGACCATGTGGTAGGCTCAGTGCTAGCACTGAGGACGAAGTTCCCACCACCATTCAGCTTTCATTCTGGTTGGGAAGACAGACAATACCCACGTAAATAAATAAATTAATTCAGATAGTGGTGAGTGCTATGAAAAGTAAAATAGCTTAGGGGCACCTGAGTGGCTCAGTCAGTTAAGCGTCCGACTTCGGCTCGGGTCACGATCTCACAGTTCGTGGGTTCAAGCCCGGTGTCAGGCTCTGTGCCGACAGCTCAGAGCCTGGAGCCTGTTTCAGATTCTGTGTCTCCCTCTCTCTCGGCCCCTCCCCTGCTCGCACTCTGTCTCTCTGTCTCAAAAATAAATAAACATTAAAACAAAAAAAGTCAAATAGCTTCATGTGATAGGGAGCTGTAGAGGTGACTGCTACTGCACAGTAGACAGTCAGGAAAAGAGGAGACTCACTGAAGAGGGAATGTTCGAGCTGAGATCTAAGAGTGAGATGGCAATCATGCCAATATCTGGGGGAAGAGCATTCCAGAAAGAGGGAAGAGCCAGAACAAAGCCCAAGAGGTGGGAGCCTGGCTGGCTTATTCAAGCAACAGAACAGAGGCCAGCTGGAGGGAGTGCAGTCAGTGGGGAGGGACAGAAGGAGCTGCATGAGGGGCGTGTGGGGCCAGCTCACATGGGGCCCCATCCTTCCCTCCCTGGGTGAGAGGGGCTGACTTCTTTCACTCTATGTGAAGGAGGGACTAGAGGAGGGCAGGGTAGCAGCAGGGAGACCAGCTGGGAGGTTATTTCTATCATCCAGGAGAGAGGCAATGTGGCATCAGAGTAGTCGGGTAGAAACGGGGAGGGTCTCCTGGGTGGCTCAGTCGGTTAAGCATCTGACTTCAGCTCAGGTGATGGTCTCGAGGTTCATAGGTTTGAGCCCCGCCTCCTGCTCTCTATTGACAGCTCAGAGCCTGGAGCCTGCTTCGGGTTCTGTGTCTCCCTCTTCTCTCTCTGCCTCTCCCCCATTCATTCTCTCTCTCTCTCTCTCTCTCTCTCTCACACACACACACACACACACGTACACACACAAACATTAAAATAATTTTTTAAATAAAAGAAATGAGAAATGCTCAGACTCTAGACATATTCTGAAGTTGACATGATTTTTCTGACTGGATGTGAGGTTTGAGGGGGAAAAAAAAAGGAATGAGGAATCACTCCAAAGTTTTGACCTGAGCAACTAGTAGGAGGATGGAGTTGTCATCGACTGAAATGAGGAGACTCTGGAAGGAGCAGGTTTGGGAGGGCGGTCAGGACCTCAGTGGTGGACGTGTTTGTTGCGAGATGCCCATGACACATCCAGGTCGTGTCCTAGGTGGGCGGTACCACAAACTAGCCTGAACTCAGCAGGAAGGTAAGGTCTGGACATACATATTTCAGAACCAGCAAAATGTGGATGATTTTTAAAGTCAGTCGTCCAGATGAGATCCCCAAAGGGAAGTGTGGAAAGAGAAGAGGGCCAAGGGCTGAGCCTTGGAGCATGCAGGGAACAGAGGTCAAAGAGGGGAGCAGAAGCAAGGAAGGAGGATAGGAGTGGCCAGCATGGTAGGAGGCAGACATGGGGGGTGGGGGGGGTCCTGGGAAACGGGAGAAGAAAGCATTTCAAGGGCAGGAGCTTGGTTGGCTACGGCAGATGCTGATGATAGGCCAGTTAATCTATGGACTGAGAACTGACTTTGAAATTGGTCATGTGGCAGTCACTGGCCACCTTGACAAGAGCAATTTCACAGCATGGTGGGGACAAATGCCCAGCTGGGCATGATGTGTGATGTATGAGCGATGCATGAGTGTGGGAGCAGACGAAGACAAGACAACTCCTTCAAGGAATCTTGCTATAAAAGGAGCAGAGAAGTGGGGCAGATTCTGGAGAAAGGTGTGGGATCCAGGGAGGACTTTTTTTTTTTTAAGGCTAGGGGCTTTTAGACCATATGTGTATGCTGATAGGAATAATCCAGGAGAGAGAGGAAATTGATGACACAGAGAGAAGGGACAATGGGAGTGAGAGTCCTTAAGGCATCAAAGGGTGTGGGGTCAAGTGTACAGGTGGAGGGTTGGGGTTGGACAGGAGCAGGGAGAGTCTCTGTGACGAAGTGAAGTGTACTGGTGAAATGATGGGAGCCTTAGGGAGTTTCCTTCTGATGGCTTCTGTTTTTCCAGAGAAACAGGAAGCAATGTCATCAGCTCAGAGTGAAGAGCGCGGGTGGCGGTGCTGGTTCTGGGGTTTGAGAAGGTGTTATTTCGTCATCCTGGGGCTCAGGACAGAGAATTGGTCCGGCCAGGATTGGGGATTTGCCTGGCAAAACTGATAAAGTCAGAGAGGGGCAAGGGAGCCGAGCCGTAGGCAAGGGAGTGGTTGCCATGATGGCCCGTGCACTCCGGGCAGGGTAAAGAGGGAAGCGAGGACCAGGCACGGGAGGTGTGAGGAGCCCTGGAAAAGTGGGAGGACAGATGGATTTTAGGAACAATCGCTGCTGTGCCAGAGAGAGTGGGTTGAAAAAATAGGATGCGGCCAGCATGTGGCACAT
Source organism: Panthera uncia (assembly GCF_023721935.1). Lineage (NCBI taxonomy): Eukaryota > Metazoa > Chordata > Mammalia > Carnivora > Felidae > Panthera > Panthera uncia. Next base: position 71,335,979 of record NW_026057585.1, on the reverse strand, counting down.
GGAGTGAGGGCTGCCCAGCGGATGCTGGTCTTAAATCAGATACACCCTAGGACGTGAAACGTGGAGTGATCCTCGGCGGGGGGGGGCGGAGGGGGGGGCGGACACAGACCACTGGTGGTTTCACTGTTCCCTGAAGCATGTTAACTCAACCTGCTAGACAGAGGTCTATAATAACATGCTAATAGCTCTATTAGTAAATGGAAGAGACAGGATTCGAACCCAGGTCTTCGGGCTCTAAGTCCAGCACCTTTCCAGTTATACCCCAACTAGATCCCTCTGTTCCTGTGAGTACAACTTACCATCAAGGGGTCATTTGTAGTGACAGACAACCATCATTTCAAAGATGTGATTGTGTCTCCCAAAGGAAACTGAGGGTGCTGCTGATAGAACAGGGAACAGATGCTGAGCAAGCAAAGAATAAGGTGTCCTGCTCCCCACCTGAACCCACTCCCTTGTCCATCTGACCGAGCCCCTCCCTGGGGCAGACCCAGGGGTCTTCGCCTTGGGGTAGTTGCGGTCCCTCTTCAAGAAGCTGATGAGAGCAGGAAAGTGCTCGCAGTCACAAATGTGCTTACAGGTCTGCATGTAGTAGATGTTCCATAAAAGCTTGGCAGAGGGCACCTGGATGGCTCCGTCTGCTAAGCGTCTGACTCTTGATCTCAGCTCACGTCTGGATCTCAGGGTTGGAGCCCAGCCTTGAGAAGCCGACTTAAAAAAAGAAAAGAAAACAAAAACTTGTCAGATGGATGAATAGTTGGAATTCCTGGGGGGCTCACCGGGCCTTTCCAGGTTAAGAATTGGTGTTAACCCTTCGCCCTCTGTATGCAGGAACCTGTTCTATTGTGAACAGATGGCCCCTTTAAATAGGCCGAGGACCCCTTCTTCTTGCAAGCCCCTGGAGGTGGAGTCAGCACCTCCTTAGGGCCACCCTCCATTCAACCTCCACCTTTCCTGAGGCTGACCTCCTGGACATGGCCCAGCGTTCAGAGCATCCCTGAAGTCGTCCCAAGTCTCAAGTGGGGAATGGGCTTAAAGCAAAGCTCGGTGGAACAAATCCTCTGACCTGGCCATCATCAAGAAGTCACACTTCACTCAAGTAAGCTCAAAGGCTATATCCCAGCAGAACTTTCCAGATCCAGAGCTGAGACCAGGGAAACACTGGAGGTGGATGGGACCTTCCAAAGTTGCCTCACTTCCTCAAGGCGGACAAGCCTGTCCAGGGCCACAGTATTCCACGAAACCCTGAGGGAGAGCTTTACCAAGCTTCTTATAGCCCCAACCACACCACCCTGGAACTCCAGTATAATTACCTCGGATGGTTGCCACATCAATCCAACATCTTCTTCTTCCCAAGTCGCCAGCCCCATCTTGCCTCATTTGATATATAATTAGAGATCATACGTGCCCAGTGTAAGGAGGTAGCAGTCTGCAGCCCCCACCCCCACCCCCCGTGATCCGTTATCCCTGGAATAACCGGGTCCAGGAGGACAGAACTCAGCAGGGGACACCCCCGCCAGGGATGACATGTGACGAGAGGTGGCAGACCAGCTGTACAGAGTGGCCCCATCTTGCTGTCCCCTCCCAGCCCCGCCTCCCCAGGCAGTAGGGGGGAGCAATCATCTCTCCCACAGTCCCACTTTCTCATGGGGCTCTGGTAAGAAAGGGGGAGGGAGGAAAGCTGGAGCCCTCCTGAGACACCCCGGAGTATTGGGGCAGTCCCGTGTGGAAATCCTCTGGTGGCAGGTGCCACTTAAGGCTGAAAGGAGGCGTGTCGCCCCATGTTGCCCCATGTTGCTGTACCAGCGTCCCTTCCTCAGGATGGAGCTGGCAAAGCACCGACGGGCCTTCAGGGGGAAAGTGTGTCAAGAAAAGGGTGGGAGTCGGGGCCCTGCCTTCAGAAGTTTCCTTGACACCCCTGTGTCACCACCAATGAATCATGCGAGCTAATGGCCTTGTGCCGTCATTACCTCTTATCCTCAAACAATATTCGAAATGAGATCGAACAAGCGGGAAGCAGCCCCATCACTCGCCCAGGCTGTGGATTCTGTGGGATGCGTGGCTGTGGCCCCTGGTGGCAGCTTTCTCTCATAAAACGTGCTTTGTAATCTAAGGAGGCGTGCTATTGTTTGAGGCAGAAGGACAACAGTCTTTTGTGTTTTGTGCTCTTGGTGCTAGGGTTTCAGGGCGAGGAGGGTGAAACCAGGTCCTGTGTACCCTCAAGGCCAGACACCCTGAGAAGTCGTGCCCACCCATCTCTGTCGGGCCCCCTCTTGATCATAACCCAGCACAGCCCTGAATTCATTTTTCCAGAGTAAAACCCCGAATCCTTTCAGGGTACACAAGGGTTGGCTTTTCTTACATAGTTTTTAGGAGTTTGGGGGCGACACGGGCCCTCGGGAGCAGCCCCCCGGCGAATGCTGCTGGGGACTTCAACCTGCCTGCTCTCTAGTAGGACAGTCCAGCAGGCCTGGTACAGAGTTAAGCTCTCTGGCTAATGTGAAGGAGCATCCATTTCCTCGCGGGAAAAATGGGGATAACAATCAGGAAACCTACCGCAAAGGCAGAGAGCCCCTGAGAAGGCGTCAGCACTTTCACCAGCACCTGTAAATGTTTAATAACTGTTAGTCATGGTGATGGAGGTCTGTCGGTGTTCCACAGAAGGCTGCTGCTTGTGTTACTGGGCCGTTTTCATTCTGACCAAGGTCAGTGAACGTCTGTTACATTTTAAGTAAGTCCTGAGCTTTGAACTGTCTGAACCCTCTGTGGGGTGTTGATTCCGGCTTCTGGCCTCATAGGGTTTCTCGGGTTAGGGGTGGGGGCCAATGGCCTTCGTGAAGCAGTTTGCATGAAAGGGACTTCATTCAAAGCCTTGTTGGATTAACTGGGGCTTCCTTTAAATAAGGGCTTGTTCTCAGAAGCTTTCTTTCTCCAACAAGGAGAAAGAATACAATGGACAGTCCTCATCACAGCTTGTCACAAACACCTGGCACATCTTTTCAGCCCAGAGTGAAAACACACACACACTCGCTAACTCCAGGAACACAGCCTCAGCCTGACATTCCAGAAGCATTTGCTGACAAACTTCCTCCCAAATACAGTTATTTCCTGGAAGAACAGCAAAACCTGTTTTTGAATTGACAACACTGCTTCAGTTGCTGCTGAAGTTAAGTGAAGTTACTGTTGTTTCCACCGAATGACCTAAAAAAAAATCTGAAAAGAATTACTTTTTTTTTTCTTTGCTTATCAACATGGAGACTGATTTATTGGTTAAGTCGATTTCAGGCAAAGACGGACTTAGGAATTGGGTGAACATGTTGCTTCTTTCAACCAAAAGAAAACTTCATAAGTTGCTTAGGCAACATTTTACTTGGTTCTTCAAAAAGCAATTGTGACAAAGAGGAGAGAGAGATAAAGCACTTATGGAATATATAAAAACAGCAGCATTTGGGGTAGCACATAACAAAGAAATATCTTAAATACTTTTCAAAATATTCTAGGAGCCAATACACAAGGGCATGCTTCAGGAGAACGTAGGAATGCGAAGCGGAGGGCAGGGTGGAAACTACCCATTTCCTTCAACATCAGTGCAGAAAACAAAGCGGCATTCAACTTCACATACTGACTTCACACAGTTTGTAGATAACAGCCTGACTTACATCCAAGAAGCAAAGATGGAACCCTCACGCTGTGTATTTTCAGAAGTAATTGCATGGACACCAGGTGATGTACCCTTGTCTGGCAGATTTCCTTGGGAGGAGTCTCTGTGACTTACAAGAAGGCCGATCGGACACTTACTCCAATGGCCTTGATGTCAGTTTTGAGGGGCAACTTGGAAGGATTCGTCTTCTTTACCCTCTGTCGACCCACCCAGCCCTAAATTTCACGAATAGTGTTTTGTGTGTAATTTGCATAACAATCTCACCCAGATGGGTCTCCATCCCACCACCTTTTCTGCAAGAAGACTGTGGAACATGTCTACATAGAAAATGAAGTCGAATTCATGGGCGTTTTCAAAGGAGTCTGTCAGATGTTTCTGCGAATACTCACATGCAATCTAAAACCCTTAGTGCAGGTTAAGAAGCCACGTGGAACACCATGGAAGACCATGGAAGGGGCATAAATCAGTGTGTCTGAATGACCTGTTAAGGGAGGTGGTGGACCTTGGAGAGTTGGGCTTTTCTGTCCCTCTTGAACATGAGGGTCACTTGGACAATGGTGGGCCCAACTCCTTGGGATGACCGCAGGAAATGGGCCCTTAACTTTCCTAAAATAAAAGTCAAGAAAAGAATGCTTTGGTTGGTTTACAGCTGAGCACTCCCTCTAATGTGGTACTTAATACCACAACCAGACATTCATGCTCCTGAGTTGTCTCATGTATAGTAGAATGCTTTTCGCCTTTTTTTCAAATTGAGGAAATAAATATGAAGAGCTGGATTCCTTTACGTCACGTGAATTTTACTTTGTTCTCAAATAGGCAATGTGGGTCGGAGATCAGAAAAATGGAAAAGGTGGACGGTGATGATGCTTGCTCCCAGCCCCCTGCTCCCAACTACCTCATTCTGCTCACCCCAAGTACTTACTTTTATGAATTTCTGGGATGTCCTTCCAGTTTCTTTATGCAAATACAAGCACTATGAATATGCACACTTATTTTCTCCTCTCGTACGCGAAAGCCAACATATTGCACACGCTGTTCGGCGTCTTATTTTTTTCACTAGTGTGTCGTGGAGAGCCTCATATAGACTTAAAGTTTCTTCAACCATTTTTATAGCCACAGAATATTCCATCATATGGCTTCCTCAAAATCTATCGGCCCAGTCCCATGCTGACTGACACTTGGGTGTTTGCCGATCTTCTGCCGTTACATATAGCGCTGTAAGGATTAGATCCCAAGAATGGGAGTCGGAGAGTCAACGTGTTTGGGATTTTGACAGATATTTCCAAATTGCCCTCCGTGGGAGCTATTCCAACATGTATTGTATGTGAGCATACCTACTTCCCCACAGCCTTGTCAAGACTGTTTTTGCCAAACTGATGGATGAAAACGGTACTTAGAAGAGTTTTACTTTGAATTATTCTTTTTACAAGTAAGGCTGAGCACATTTTTATATTTTAAAGGGCCATTTGTATTTAATTTTCTATAAACTTTTCATAATCATGAAATTGTGAGTTAACATATTATCTTTTTTTATAGTCCTTGCCCATTTAGCTATTGGATTTTATGTGTTTTTGATTTCTAATGTGCAATGTGAATTACAAATATTTTTGACATTTATCCCCCTTTTTTTTTATTTTGCCTTTCAGGTTTTTCTTATACACAGTAAATTTGATTAATCTTTTCTTTTAAGGTCTGTGGATTTTGAGGCTTAGTTAGAAAGGTTGCCCAATCCAAAGTCAGAAGGGAATCCACCCACATTTTCTTCTAATTCTTTTGTGGGCTTGATTTTTAACATTTAAATCTTAGACTATTTGGAGTTTGTCTTGATATATGATGCAGATCCAACTTCATTTTTTTACATACAGCTACCATTTGTTGCAACACCCATTATTAGAAAGGCCAACTTTTCCCAGTGATTTGAAATACCACTTTTTAATCTATGCTAAGTTCCTGTATGTATTTGGGTCGATTTCTGGATTTTCTCTTCCATTGGTCTGTTTGTGTCCCAGTTCCACGTTATTTTAATTACTAATTTTAATTTACTTTTGTATGTAATATGTTTTCCATCCCGGCAAATATTGCTGTGAAGTAAACCACCCCAAAACTTGGTCATTCCAAATAAAATTGTTGTATTATATCTCCCAGTCTCTGTAAGTCAGGAATTGAGGGAAGTCACAGCTGGATGGTTTATCAGACAGTTAGGTTACCAGACAGTAACTGCAAGTAGGAAAGTGTTGGAGGAGAGGAGCTGGAGCAGCTAGGGGCTGGCCAGCCATCTCTTTCTCATCAGGTGACTTCAAGGTTTCTGTACGTGGACCCTCTACAGAAGCTGTTTTGGGCTTCCTCACAGCATGGTGGCTTCAGAGAAGCAGGAAGGTTTACATGGCAGCTCAGAGTGACAGCGCAAGTGCTCCCAGGAACTAGAAGCTGTCTAGTCTTTCTGACCCAGGCAGCATCCCATCCTCTGTGTTTGTCTTACTGCCAATGACTCCATCCCCTCCAAAGCCAAGAAGAGGAAACATGACCCCACCTCCCAGGAGGGCAAATGTCAAGGTCACATTGTAAGAAAAACACGTAGGGTAGGAGATACCGCTGCCAGTGTGGGAAAATACAACCTGCCACATGTTCTGATTGGGCTGGAACACCCTTCATTGGTCTTCTGTTTCAGAGTTTTCCTGACTGTTCTTACCAGGAGAAGTCTTTCAAGTAGGCTTTTTACAAATCTGACACTTGAGGTGAATTCACCGATAATCATGGGTTAACCTTTTATCTTTCTCATAAAGTGCATTTGGTTCTCGTTATGGACAATCTCTCACTATCAGATGTGATTCGTTTCTGAAAAATATGCTTTTAACAAATCAAGCAACAGGGATGAATGTTGGGTTTGGCAGGGGAGAGGGTGGTTCTGAGACAAAAAGCACTGCCCCGACCCATGTAGTAATGGATTTGAGTTGGAGACATCCTATGAACTCACGTTTAGCTTAATATAAATATAAATCGTTAAATATAGAAATACTTATAGATATGTGTATATGCACAAGTTGGTATAAACACACAGATTTCCTTGCTCTGTTGGCTGAGAGGGTCTAGCAGCAATATCCCAGGAGCAATGAGCATGCCTGGTGCCCAGCTTTTGGTTTCTAAAGTCATTCTCAAGTAAAAGAAAGCACAGCTCCTCAGAAATGGCTGATACGAGGGGCACCCGGGTGGCTCAATCGGTTAAGCGTCTGACTCGGGCTCAGATCATGATCTCAGGTTTTGTGAGTTCGAGCCCCACGTCGGGCTCTGTGCTGACAGCTCAGAGCCTGGAGACTGCTTCGGATTTTCTGTCTCCCTCTCTCTCTGCCCCTCCCCTGCTTGTGCTCGCTCTCTCTCAAACATAAATAAACATAGACCACAATGAAGCTGAACATCTCTTTCCCAGCCACTGGCTGCCAGAAACTCATTGAAGTGGACCACGAACGCAAACTTCGTAACTTTTGTGGTACGAATGGCTATAGAAGTTGCTGCTGATGCTGTAGGGGAAGAATGGAAGGGTTACGTGGTCCGAATCAGTGGTGGCAATGACAAACAAGGCTTCCCCATGAAGCAGGGTGTCTTGACCCATGGCGGTGTCCGCCTATTGCTGAGTAAGGGGCATTCCTGCTACCGACCACGGAGGACTGGAGAAAGAAAGCGCAAATCTGCTCGGGGTTGCATCGTGGATGCCAATCTCACTGTTCTCAACTTGGTCTTCGTGAAAAAAGGGGAGAAGGATATTCCTGGACTCACTGATACCACCGTGCCTCATCGCCTGGGGCCCAAGAGAGCTAGCAGAATCCGCAAGCTTTTCAATCTCTCGAAGGAAGATGATGTCCGCCAGTATGTTGTGAGAAAGCCCCTAAACAAAGAAGGTAAGAAACCTCGAACCACAGCACCCAAGATTCAGCGTCTTGTTACGCCACGTGTCCTCCAACACAAACTTTGTTGGCGCATTGCTTTGAAGAAGCAGCGCACGAAGAAAAACAAGGAAGAGGCTCAGAAGATGCTAAGCTTTTGGCCAGAATGAAGGAGGCTAAAGAAAAGCGCCAGGGACAGATTGCCAAGAGACGGAGGCTGACTTCTCTGACAGCTTCTACCTCAAAGTCTGAGTCCAGTCAAAAATGAGATCGTTGTAAGAGGAACAAATAAATAAGATCAGACATCAAACCACCTTTATTGCTTTTCTTCATTCAGAAGAAACAGACAAATGGAGAGAAACTCCGGTCACAGGAAAGGGAGTATTGTCCATCTGATGGCGTATGAAGCGTGCGGGAGATCCCGTCAAGTGGAGGGGCTGAGACCACACTGGGACAGTGGTAGAGATGGCCAGGACAGCGTTTTTGGTGGGGGGAGGAATGGGTGGATAGCTCAGGAAAGGATTCTGAGCAGAATGTCCGTTGCTTTTTCAGTGAGTCATGGAACAACTTGGGGGAAATAAAGGACAGACTATTAAATAAATAAATAAATAAATAATTGCCTAGACAAAGAAGTGGAGGGGAAGAGAGACATATCTCCCTTTCAGAAGAATTCTGAATACTTTATGTAAAGTCTCAAGAAGAAGGAGCAGAAGTCCCCCCTCCTTAAGTGTGGGCTGTATATAGTGACTTCGGAGAGGACAGTGCAGAAAGGCGGGAAAAGAAGTGACGATTCAATGGGACCACCTGACAAATAGCACCTCAGCTAGGTGCTCGGAGTCAATATCAACAGTGATAAATCTGTAACCCCAGCCAACTTGGGAGAAAAACATCAGACAGATTCCCATGGAGGGACATCCTGCAAAATGCTTGACCAGTACTGATCAAAATTATCAAGGTCATCAAAAACAGGAAGCCAGAAAAACAGTCACACCAAGAAGAGCCTAAGGAGGCAGGGTAACTAAGTGTAATGTGGTATCGTGGATGGAATGCTGGAACAGAAAAAAGGCCTAAACTAAATCTAAATAAACTATGGACTTCAATTAATAACAATGTATCGATATTGGCTCATTACTTACGGTAAATATATCATACTAATGTAAGATGTTAATGGTAGGGGAGAAACTAAGTGTGGCATACATGGGAACTCTGTACTATCCTCTCCATTTTTCTGTAAATCTAACATGGTTTTAAGAAGTACAATTTATTCAAACAAACAAAGCACTGCCTCCTCCAGCTCAGGAGAACAAGAGTCATGAGAGCCTTTGGGCCGCGGTGATAGGCAGTGCCAGCATCTCCCATAGTTCTGAGGCTGAGGAAGCCCAGCCAGGTGCCACCAGCCCCATCCCCGACTTCTTCACAGGGTCAAGGTGAAGGGTCAGGTAGTCTCTTGATTTAAACCTAAGATGAGGGAAAAGGATATTTTCCCCAAGACCACCACCATCTGAAGTACAATCTAAGTGGGGCCTTGACCAGCCAGCCAGCCCTCGTCCCTAAGACTAAGCTCCCACCCAGCCTCCTGCCCACTACCCAACGTGGTCTACTGTTCCCTATTTTTCCCCGCTTCCTCCCCTTCCCTGCCCCGCCCCCACCCCGACCTCCATTCACAGAAGAGAATGGAAGACGGGAGATGGACCAACTTGGAGAAAAGCAGTCCCCAGCCCCAAATAAGCAAATACAGCAGGTCTCCCATGGTCTGGAGTCCTCTGAGCACCATGGGGTCAAGTAGGACGCTCATTGGTCATACTTGGCCAAGGAGACCAACATGGCCAACTCAACCCCCATCATTTTGGAGGAGGTCTGTCCTTCCCGTCACACCCCAAGAGAACTTTGAACCGCTGTGTAGGAAGGACAGAATTCCATCTTGAAATAGTTTAAGACTCTTGATGTCTTACAGTCAAGACAGAGGTGGTACACAAATCAGGAAGGCCTGTGTTGGAAATGCCCAGTGCAGAGTCTTTATATGTCTGTTTTATGTAAAGATACAGTATGTTCCGAACAGTGAGGGAAAAAAAGGAGCATATCTTTACAGGTGACCCTTCCATACCCCTGTTGGACTTCCTTCTATCTTGTGGCCCTCACTTCCTTGCCACTCACACAGTCACACTATAGACTCTGTCATACCCCAGAAATGCTATAATCAAAACAAATTCAGACCTCAGCTCTGACCCCAGCCACCTATCCCCCTAACCCTCTTCGTCTGTTACCCCCACTAGACTAGTGTGTCACAAGAGACAAGGGTAGAAAGCAAGAGTAAGCATTCGGGAATATTTCTATCAATCTGATGTTGCTGTGAGACATCAGAGCGCTCTACCTGTGGGCACGGGGAGACCACATCGAGTGTTAAAGAATCCACATGGCAAGCAGCGCGGGCTGCCTATCAGGCATGCGCAGTAGGACGACACATTGGTCCCGTGATTTGAAAAGCTGCATAGTCTACTCCTCCACCTCGCCTATTTTCAACCTTGAAGCAGGTATTTCTTGCTGCTCCTGTAACTCACTCGTGGAGAACAAATTCTTCTCTGAGAGAAACACCTCAGAGTCCAGGCATTCACCTCTTCCCTTCTGGTTTCACTTCTTTCTCAACCCCACGTGGATCCCAGAGAGAACCTCCATGAACATTCACACCATTCAGTGCGTCCCCCAGTCTCCACCAGGGGTGAATCCATTTCCGATTCAGGCTGCTGATTTGGTGCCGGGTTCCTGTGAGAGGACCACCCTTTGTGGGGTGATGGAAACTGGAAATTCCCTCCAAGGAAGACCCAGCCCCTCCCCACGCCTTTCCCTGTTATAATACAACATGACAAACACACATTTATTACAAGGAAGTTGAAGCTCGTGTATCAGAGGTGCAGGAGGCCATGAAAGAGTATAGCTGTCACTGAAGAAGTACACACATGCTGTAGCCAGGCGGTAGCTGGGCATCGTGTGTGTGTGTGTGTGTGTGTGTGTGTGGAGAGAGGTGGTCGGTGGGGGGAGGGGGAGGTTAATTATGTCCCTCTGGTCAAAATGGAAAAGACAGCTTCTCTTATCGTTTTTCTCAGACTGAGCAATTATTGGCGCCTGTAGCACAATCAGGGGTGGGCATTCTCAGGGCCAAATCGGATCCTGCGGTTCTGCAGCAGTTACTCTGGCACCTAGCCTCCCCACAAAAGAAACATCATTCCAAAGGAACCTCACTATGGATCAGACATCACTACATGTGTCCCTGAATCAAACACTGAGCCTCTAATAGGAACCCCAGTACAGCATGGGCCTTGCCCCAAAGAGTGGGTTGGTTCCCGTTCTTCAGACAAACGGCCCGATGCTTCAAGTCTTCGGGTTTCTGCCATGAAAGGATCTCTGCTGCCTTTGAGGCTACACATTTCAAAGCATGAGGTTTGTCCTTGTGGTTGGCTGCCTCCTCAGCATGTGGCACAGGGTCTGGCACACGGGAGGGGGCTTGGAAGGCAAGTGGATGCAGGCATGGGTTCCCGTGAAGCTATTGCCCTGTCCCCATCTTGGTTTCATTAACCTGCTCCTGGAGAAGGACTGTGCTGTCTATGGTCTGAATGTTTGCGTTCCCTCCCCCCACCCCCCAAAAAAATTCATGTTGAAATCCTCATGCCCAATGGGTGTTAGGAGGTGGGGCTTTGGAGGTGATTGGGCCATGGTGGCAGAGCCCTCATGAATGGGATTAATATCTTTATTAAAAAGGTCTGGGAGGGACGCCTGGGCGGCTCAGTCGGTTAAGCATCCCGTCAGTTCAGGTCATGATCTCTCGGTTCGTGAGTTCGAGCCCCACATCAGGCTCTGTGCTGACAGCTCAGAGCTTGGAACCTGCTTTGGATTCTGTGTCTCCTTCTCTCTCTGCCCCTACTCCCGCTCACACTGTCTCTGTCTCTCTCTCTAAATGTTAAAAAAAAAAAAAAGTTCTGCAAGACCTCCCTGTCCCCTCCTGCCCTGTGAGGGACTGTGACCTGGAAGACAGCCCTCACCTTGATAGTGCTGGCACCTGATCTCCAACTTCTAGGCTCCCAAACAGTAAGAAATGTTGTTTATAAGTCACCCAATCTGAGGTATTTTGTTATGGCAGCCCAAAAGGACCAAGGGAGCCCCAAATCTAGATCCGCTATGAAAAATACACAGTGATTTTCACAATCGCTGGAAATAACTGACCCTACTGAGCACATGCAGACCTATTTTTTTAAATTTTTTTATCACATTTCTTTATGTTTGAGAGGCAGAGAAAGACAGAGCACAAGTGGGAGAGGGACAGAGTGAGAGGGAGACACAGAATCCGAAGTAGGCTCCAGGCTCTGAGCTGTCAGCACAGAGCCCGATGAGGGGCTTGAACCCACGAACCGCGAGATCATGACCTGAGCTGAGGCCAGACGCTCAACCGACTGAGCCACCCAGGTGTCCCACTTGCAGACCTATTTAGCTCCACAGCCTACCGTGGAGCATGAGGCTGCCCCACTGGGTCTTGAGAGCTCCGAAAACACGAGTCCATTTTTCAGTTGTTAGGGGCAAATGATAGTTCATTTCATTTCCCTTTCCTTTCTGGCCCAACTATGGTCTCTTACCAGTAACGCTGCAATTGTAGGGCCCCAACACTTGGCGTCTGGAAACTAAAATTGGCACATAGAGTTTAAAAGTCTCAATGTAAACGGCACTAAAATCTCCACTTCAGCTTTCCACTAGGAAGCCCGGCTGCCCTGAACCCCCTGGCAACATGACAACACTCCTGGATGTGCCCCCGTGCCAACAGCTGGAATCCCCACCTTTCGAAGGTAGGCAGCTTTGTCAACAGTGAATTATCAGCCTTGTGTGGGGCTGGTCATGCTGCTATTCCTGTGCTTTAAAAAAAAATTATCTTTAGTTTAGCTCTCTCGTTATCAGTTTAGTTTGTTTGGGTTCAAGGCTCGACCTTTCAATGTGTAGAGCTGCATATGTGCGTTAACATTGTTTCTAGTCTAGGACTTCCCAGCAGCTGAGGCTTGAAGATCTGCATTATGGTTTTAAGTATGCCTATTGCAACAGCAGGTCCACATACAACAACGCGCTCAAAACGTGTCTGTGCAGGGAAATTTCATGTGTGACCCGCTGTCTATAAAACGGTGCTGTTTAAATTACTTGCAGCAATGCTCCCTGGGGCAACACGTGCACTAAATTCTCCACAACGTGATTTCAAGACATGTAAAAAATACGCTTTTCCACTTCCAGGACATTGTTGTATAACACAAGTCTTTGTAAATGAAGTCCACACCACTTGTGCTGCATTAATCTACAGATCTTTACTGCTGAGTGTGTTTCCCAGCTGAAAAGCCCACGGTGGGGGGGGGGGGGCAGATGGGCCGGGAGCCTTGACACATGTCACAGGCTCAAACTTCTCCATTCGGAGCAGACACTTGTGCTAGTATCTGTGTCACTTTCCGGAAGAACAGATGCTGCCAGAACATTCTCCACACATTTGCAACATGCTATCAGGCCCACCAGGTTTTCCCAGAACCGAGGGAGATGTTCCACGGAAGTGAACCATGCCTACAACCTGCCAAAGTGCTCCTCCGGCATTCCCTGGCAACTTTCTCATGCCAGATTCAAAGACCTTGGCACCAAGATGAATTGAAGACTCGTCAGAGGCATCAACCACCTCACTCCCGCCCTGAGACTCATCCAGAGAAAGTTCCTCCTTCCCAGCCTCGCACCTAGGAAAGCGGGGTCTACAGGCCTATGAGGTAGGGGGATCTTCCCTGATCCTTTCATGCTACAGCAGCAAAGTCTCTCCTGAAGTTCTCTCTCAGAAGTTCAAGTCCCAGCCTTGCCACAACCTCAGAGTGCCCTCAAACCATGCGGGCCTCACTTTTCCCATCTGTAAAATGAGAAAACTATATGAAGGGAAGCAAAATATACCACCCTGAAATCTATCTCGTTGGCATATTGATTATTGAAGCTGGTCGGTTTTTTGTTTTTTTTTTTGGTTTTTTTTTTTAACGTTTATTTATTTTTGAGACAGAGAGAGACAGAGCATGAACGGGAGAGGAGCAGAGAGAGAGGGAGACACAGAATCGGAAGCAGGCTCCAGGCTCCAAGCCATCAGCCCAGAGCCCGACGTGGGGCTCGAACTCACGGACCGCGAGGTTGTGACCTGAGTCAAAGTCAGACGCTTAACCAACTGAGCCACCCAGGCACCCCAAAGCTGGTCGTTTTTAAGAAACAGAAGACACAGGTGAAGTTCTAAAAACTAAGTAAAAGTTCCTTTTAGTAGGAGATTAACACTGATAAGGAAAATCTCCACTTATAAGAGTGTCTCCCTCTTATTGTACCAGGAATAAGGGAATGACTCAATCTCTAGAATCTCTTATCAACAGAGGGCAAAAACTTACATCTGTACAACCACCTTACCCATGTTTATGGTGCTTTTCTTGTAGTCTCCCATAACTGACTTGCCACCCCCAGCATCCTCTTCTGTCTTTAGCTGAAGGGTTTTTATTTTCTAAACGTTCATTCATTTTTGAGAGACAGAGAGAGACACAGCATGAGCGGGTGAGCTGTCAGCACAGAGCCTGATGCGGGGCTCGAACTCACGGACCGCGCGATCATGACCTGAGCCGAAGTCGGACGCTTAACCCGACTGAGCCACCCAGGCGACCCTGAAGATGGTATTTGGCTTTGGCCATTTCTAGGAGTTACTCATTTTTCCTGGGTCTCTCCTGCGGAGGTGGAAAATTTTTTTCCCTTTTAGGTCCTTTAGCTCGTCAAATAATTAAATTGACATAAGCCAGATTAATAGGAGAAAAACAAATTTACTTACATATGTATGGGGGCCCTGTAAAATATGAGACCCAAAGAACAGCCAGGTAGCTGAAGTTTATATAACATCCTGAGCTAAGGCAAGGTTGAGATACAAAGAGGAGGTGGGCATTTGCAGGAAGGCAGAAGAGATGAATGAAAAACAAAGATTTCCCCATTATGTGCACAGTGAAGGAAACCATCGACAAAATGAAAAGGCAACCTACTGAATAGGAGGAGATTTGCAAATAATGGACCCAATAAGTGGTTGATACCTAAAATATAAAAAGAAATTCTACAGCACCAAAAACACCTCACAAAGAATCTTATTTAAAAAATGAGAACACCTGAATAGATATTCTTCCAAAGAAGATACACAGATGGCCAACAGACATATGAAAAGATGTTCACTATCACAAGTCATTAGGGAAATGCAAATCAAAACCACAATGAGATATCATTGTGTCAGAAAGGCTAAAATCAAAAAGACAAGAAAGAACGAGCGTTGGTGAGCATGTGGAGAAAAAGGAACCCTTGGAACATAGTTGGTAGGAATGTAAATTGGTGCAGCCATTGTAGAAAATAGCATGGAGCTTCCTCCATACTACCATACGATCCAGTATTTGTCCTACTGGGTATTTACCCCACCCCCCCAAAAAGTGAAAACGCTAATTTGAAAAAATATATACACCCCTATTTTTTTCTGCAGCATTGTTTACAACAGCCAAGATATGGAAGCAACCTAAGTGTCCATCAACAGATGAATGGATAAGGAGGATGTGGTGTAATTATACAATGGTATGTCACCCAGCCATAAAAAAAAAAAATGAGATCTTTAGGTCATGATCAATGTTTCATGGGATCCAGCCCGATGTCAGGCTCTACGCTGACAGTGTGGAGCCTGTTTGGGATTCTCTCTCCCCCTCCTCCTCGTGCACTCTCTCCCAATCTCTCTCTCCCTCCTTTTCTCTCAAAATAAATAAACTTAAAAAAAAAAAATCTCGCCATTTGCAACATGAATGGACCCAGAGGGTATTATGCTAAGTGAATTAAGTCACACAAAAACAAACACCATAAGATTTCACTTATATGTGGAGTCTAAAAAACAAAACAAACAAACAAGAAACAGACTCAAATGCATAGAACAAAGTAGCTGTTGCCAGAGGGGATGGATAAAATAGACAAAGGGGATTAAGAGGTACAAACGTCCAGTTATAAACAAAAAGTCACAGGGAGTAAAAGTACAGCACAGGGAATATAGTCAACAATATTATAATAATGTTGTCTGGTGACAATCTACACAGATCGTGAGGAGCACTGAATAATGTATAAAATTGTGGAATCATTCTGTTGTACATCTGAAACCAACATAACACTGTACATTAATTATAACTCAAATTTTAAAACAAGGGTGGCCTGTTACGCAGTTAAGTTTCTTAGGCAAAAAGGAATCTCTGTCGGGGCGCCTGGGTGGTTCAGTCAGTTAAGCGTTTGGCTGCAGCCCAGGTCATGATCTCGCGGTCCGTGAGTTCGAGCCCCGTTTCGGGCCCTTTGCTGACAGCTCAGAGCCTGGAGCCTGCTTCGGATTCTGTGTCTCCTCTCTCTCTCTCCCTGCTCACCTTATCTCTCTCTCTCTCTCTCTCAAAAATAAACATTAAAAATAAAGAAAAAATGAATCTCTGCTAGCAGCTTTCTTCCTGGTACAGGCACCCTTTCCAATATAAATTCAGGCAGTTGAAAGGGAGCTGTCCGAATCTGCTGGGTCTTAAATATTTTTAGCTCAAAATATTCTTCATGCCAAGGAGGCATATTGCAGGAAGACTTGTTCTGAACCCCTTCACTCCTGTGTATACAAGAGCTATCCATGTTATTAAACTTTTTTGTCCCGTTAATCTGTCTCATATCAATTATTAGAACAGCCAAAGAACCTGGAAGGAAAAACTCGTCCACTCTACATACACAAGATAGAGTCGAAGCGCCTTTCTTGCCCTGAGTGGGAGTCCTTGTGTTCCTTTGTCCACTTTTACACCTGTGAACGGCTCTCCGGGACACCCATGTAACTGTGTCCTGGGCACATACGTGAGGAATTGCCTGGGCTGTATTGTGTGTATGTGCTGGGGGGGAGGGGAGACCCTAGAACAATATCCTCCCCCCATCCCTCCTCAATAGGCGGAAGCCACTGGCTTCCTCCCTTTCCTGCCTCCTGCCTCCTGCCTGCTTACAAGACTGAGGACCAGAGGGAGAAGAGGAGATGGGAAATCGGTCCAACAGTCCCTAGGTCTGTCCTTACAACTCTCCCCCACCTCAAGTGACCCCATTCCAGGGCCTTCCAGGCCACACCCATCCCCAGCCTTGGGGGGGCCAGACTGGGGGGGGGGATGTGCAGAAGCAGGATAAGTCCTCCCCACCCCTTCCCTGCCATCCTCCCACCCAAGCCACCTCATTTCCTCTTCCTCCCCGGCACCAACACAAACTAATCAGTACAGGCTGACCAGCCAGACCCAGAATAGCTGACCGGAGGCCCCGCTTGTCCTGGCCGGCCTGGTCAGCCTCCAGAGTATGGTCTGGCTGGGGCCCCTTTTGCTGCTCCCCAACCTCCTTCTGGCTTCTCATGTTGGTAAGTCTCCCCCAAGCCACTCCACGCCCCCCAGCCCCCAAAGCCCTGATTTTCCCCTAGGAAACCTTATCGTCACTGTCATCACCTTCATCCGCTCCCCAATCAGCTAGAAAGTGGGATCAAGGCCTCTAAAACCCAGGCAGGCACTAGAAACCATTGTAGCCTAGAACTGGGAGTAGAGCAGCTATTGACTGAGTTAGATTTTAGGATCAGTAAAGAGCAGCAGGGCCGATGGGGGCCCTGAAGTTTTCAGTGGGTGCTCATATGTTGCTTCAGTGTGTTGGAGTCATTCAATTATTCATTTGACAAACATTTATCTAGCACCAACAATATTCCAGGAGCTGTGCTACGGGCCATTGGTTGAAAGGCAGACAGCTTCCAGGTCTATACAACAGATTATATGATGCCGACCTCCTATGGCTGTCATGGGGTTTAAATGAGGTAATTTATGCACAGCGCCCAATGCCCAATTGTTAGGTAAGGACTTCTGAATAAGTAGTAGCTGATTCCTTCACTTATGGCCAAAGAGCATTAGAATGCAAAGACTGTCTTTGAGTGGTAGTCGGGGATGTGGGACATGGGGTGAAGGATAGAGACAGACACAAGTAGCTCCACAGGAGCACTGAGAAGGAGTCAGCTACTCTGCTTGAGGGCAATAGATGACAAGGGAGTCCACAAAGCCTTCACTAAGAGCAGTGGCCTTCACTCCAGGCAGCCAGAACAGTAGCTGCAAGTCTCAGAGAGATGGAAGTGCATGCGAGAGAAGTTTCGTGGAGGGAACTCAGCAGGAGGGGCAGAGTGTGAGCAAAGAGGGGCTCAAGGGCATGCCCTGTATCCTGAGAGCAGTGGGGAGCCGTGGGAGGGTTGCAGACCAGGCAGTCACAAGGTCTTAGATGGATCACTTTAGAGGATGAGTTGGGGAAGGAGGAGTATAGCTATTGGGATGATCCGGGTCAGTAAGGGTGAGGGCTAAACAAGGGTGGGCTGAGAGACGGGGGTGAAGTCAAGAGGCTTTAAGGAAATGGAATCTGCAGAATCTTGCGACTGATTGCGGCAGCCGGCATCCCGCTTAGAGGTGTGGAGTTTACAGTCAGGCAGCCCGGCTCTGCCAGTTATTAATTGTATGCCCTTGGGCAAGTGGCGTCTCTGAGGCTTCCTTCACTGGCTATAAAAGTGGAGTAATAACACCCATGACCCACAATAGTTGTGATAAAATGAGAAAACATGAAATGCCTGGCATATAATTGGCCTCCAGTGAGCATTATCATGAAAGTAAGGACATGAGAGGACTCCACAAAGTTCGTGTCTCAGGTGATTGGTGCCATCTGTTGAGTCAGGGAGCACGAGGGAGAAGCAGTATTGGGGAGAGCTGACAGAAACGCAGGCCCAAGCGGACAGGCTGTCCCAGGGTTGTTGACTCAGAGGTGATAGTTACAGCCAGGGGAGGAGATGAGCTTGCTCCAGGAAGCCTGTAGAATAATTACTATTACCCTCGTCTGTAAATGGAAAGACATCAATTTCACCAGGGGGATGTGAAGATCCAATGGGAAACAGGTGCTCCGGCATATGGTGGGCGGTCAGTAAATGCTAACTCCATTTATTCGTGGTAGGCTTTGGAAGAATATTAATTGATAAGCTAAGTGGCATTTAAACTAGCTAATTACTTGGCGGTTACCAGGCAGGGGCCGAAAAGGAGGGGCTCCCTTCCTTTCTGCCCCGCAACCACCCGGCTGCAGAAGTCCACCTCTCCCTTAGACCCCACCTTAAAGCCCAGCCCCACAAGCCTGTCTAGATGTCTGCAGAGGAAGGGAGGGCTTTCTCCAAGGCGATTCTGTTCTCCATGCCTCTCCTGGCCCGCACCCTCTGGTGGGGGGCAGGGAGAGCGGCTGCCCTACGCGGAACAGCTTGAGGCAGGTCCGGACTCAAGGGGGCTGCCAGGGAATTAAAAAGTGAGGAAACGGAGACAGAGAGCATAGATCATTCTTTCCGAAGCTGGGCCGCAAAGGGCAGCCATCTGGCAGGAGAAGGGGGCGGGGGGGGGGCACGAGGAGGCCAGAGAAGAGGCTTTGTTTCGATTTTAGGACGAAGAGACCTGGGGGCGGGGGAAGGGGCCAGTGCGCCGGCGGGAAAGAGGAAGGGAGGGGAGGGAAACGCTCGGCGGAGCGCGGGGCGGGACGGGGACCCCGTCGGACGGCGGACTTGGCGTCCCCGCCGCAGGCGCCGCGGTGGACCTGACGCTGCTGGCCGACCTGCGCCTCGTCGAGCCCCGGCGCTTCTTCCTGACCTGCGTGTCCGGGGAGGCCGGGCCGGGCCGGGGTGCCGACGCCTGGGGTCCCCCTCTGCTGCTGGAGAAGGACGACCGCATCGTGCGCACCCCGCGGCCCGCGCAGCCCCCGCACCTGGTGCGCAACGGCTCGCACCGCATCACGCTGCGCGGCTTCTCGCAGCCCTCGGACCTGGTGGGCGTCTTCTCGTGCGTGGGCGGCGCGGGGCGCACGCGCGTCCTCTACGTGCACAACAGCCCGGGAGGTGAGTCAGGCCCCGTGGGCGGGGACGGGGACTGGAGGGGGGGGCGCCGTTGACCTCTGACCTCACCCTCCATCTCGCAGCGCACCTGCTCCCGGACAAGGTCACACACACGGTGAACAAAGGCGACACGGCCGTGCTTGCCGCACTTGTGCACAAGGAGAAGCAGACAGATGTGATTTGGAAGAGCAACGGTGAGAGGGGTGTCTGAACGGGTTGGGCAGGTAAACCTACCTGCCTGAACACCTCCATGCCCTCAGCCTTCCCAGCGTTAGCCACTTACACAGCTTTCAGCATGAAACACCTGTTACCCTCTCCCCCACCAACCTCTGCCCTGGATCAGGTCCTTGATAAGCGCCTGTGCCCATCTCTTTAGCTCTGGGCTGTTCTCCTCCTCTTGCACCCAGAGGACTGGCAGCCTTGGGGTTGGCTGCCTTCTTCCCTGTTACACCCAAATCAGCATTGTGTTAAATCCTCACCTTTGACTCTCCCCCAGGAGTTAGCAGATGCTGTCACATTGCTCACCTGGCGGGGAGCAGCAATCCCCAAGGGGAAGAAGAGAACTGGTAACTCGGCCCAGGATTGCCCCCACCCTGGTCCTATCAGGCCCTCTGGCCACCCCATGGGAGGAAGCCGATATTCTGTGTGGCCCCAAAGACTTAGCCCTCAGACCCACAGCCCTCTGGCTGCCTTTTGGCTCCTCCCTGGGCTCCTGAGGGAAGAGGACCCTTCCCTTGGGCCAAGGGGTTTGCCTCCTGAGCACCAGGCCCCCTAAACTAATGAGAGGTCTGAGAGAGTCAAGTAGACCTGGGCTCCCTACAGTCCAGTCCTGGGCAAAGAGGCAAAAAGGAGGTGGGACAGGGAGAGGGATTCTAGTATTTGGGTCTGCAGGTCCTGGAGGAAGAGGCTTCTGGGAGAAGTCTCTAAGTAGATAACCTTTGAACTGTGCCTAGAAGGAGACATGAGAATTAGCCACACAAAGGAGGAGGAAAGGACATTCCAGGAGGAGGACTGGCTAAGAGCAAAGGCAGGAAGTGCCAAGATACCATAGTGTTTCTAGGAGAGAAACCAGCAGTTCCAGAACTCAGGAATGTTAGGAATCAGGCAGGGTGTGGAGAGGTATGAGGCCAAAGGGCCAAGCGGTGGCCAGACTGGTGAACACCATGTGCTAAGGAGCCAATAACCAGGGAGGAGTCTGAGCAGGGGGTGCTGCAGAGGCTTCTGTTGGGGAAAATCCCACTGGCTGCTGAGTGAAGGATGACTAGGAAAGCGGGGGGCGGGGATGGAGGCAGAGAGACTGCCTGGAAGGCCGTGGTGGTGGTGGTGGCCTTGAGTGTGGAAAGAACTGGACTGCTTTAGGAGATGAGGAGGAGCCAGACTGAGCAGGACCTGGTGACCTACTGGGGGTTGGTAGAGCATAGAGCAGAGGATGTATGCCAACTTTCTGGCTTGGGGACAGATCCTGGCTGGTGCCTCGGCCCAGTTCTGGCCACTTGTACGAGGCTCACACTGACGTGTCCTGGGCACTGGCTGTCACCGGCGCTGAGGCCCCTGACCCATTTATGCCTCCAGGATCCTACTTCTATACCCTGGACTGGCATGAGGCCCAAGATGGGCGGTTCCTGCTGCAGCTCCCAAATGTGCAGCCACCGTCGAGTGGCATCTACAGTGCCACCTACCTGGAAGCCAGCCCCCTAGGCAGCGCCTTCTTCCGGCTCATCGTGCGGGGTTAGGAGCAGAGGGCAGAGGTGGCGGGTGGCATGGGAGGCTGGGAGCCCCGTGGTCACTTCCTGTGGGCCGCCAGGGCTGCCTCAGTCCTCGGCAGCACCGGTAGGTGGGTGACAGCAACTGGCTGAGAGCACATTCCTTTAGGCTGTGGGGCAGGGCGCTGGGGACCAGACTGTACCAAGGAATGCCCAGGCTGCCTGCATGGAGGTGTCTGCCATGACCTGGATGGCGAGTGTGTGTGCCCCCCTGGATTCACGGGTACCCGCTGTGAGCAAGGTAAGGAGGATGGGGAGCTAGGACCTCGGCGGGAGAGGGTGCCTGTCCGGGGGAAGATTCTTGAACCAAGAGCATGGGTGGTGAGAATGCCCGGCAGGACCTGGACTTTGAGGCCCGACAGTGGACCCCGTGCCCACATGTCTGGTTTCTAGCCTGCAGAGAGGGCCGTTTTGGGCAGAGCTGCCAGGAGCAGTGTCCAGGCACATCGGGCTGCCGGGGTCTCACCTTCTGCCTCCCAGACCCCTATGGCTGTTCTTGTGGATCTGGCTGGAAAGGACACCAGTGCCAGGAAGGTATGGACTGACCTGCCAGCCACAGTCCCTGACCCGGAGAGCCAGCCACATGCTAGACCTGGACCCTCCCCTTTGGCTCTCGTTGACACACCCGTGCCCTCTCCACCCAGCCTGGCATCACCCAGGCCCCAGCTGTGCCCTCATTGCCCCTGGCCTATGTCCCTCTAACCACAACCCCTCTGTTCCCAGCCTGTACCCCTGGCCACTTTGGGGCAGATTGCCGCCTCCAGTGCCAGTGTCAGAATGGCGGGACCTGTGACCGCTTCAGCGGCTGCGTGTGCCCCTCCGGATGGCATGGAATGCACTGTGAGAAATCCGGTATGATCCGTCAAAACAAGTCAACCTTCACCAGACACCTCTCCCTGGCTCAAGGTCCCGCCCTCAGGAAGCTCACGGTCCAGGAAAAGTTCTCAGTGCCCAGCCCACATCACCCACACGGGGATGGGCTGCAGCCGAGACTTGGGGGGAGGGCCAAGAGGAGGCCCCTGGCCAGGCTGAGTTTCGGAGGGGGCTTCGGGGAAGAGGTGAGATCTGAGATGGGGTATAAGGATGAGAGCCACATGGCTGGGGAAGGAGCACGGGCAGAGGCCTGGGGGCTGAAGACTCAGGGTCCGGTACCAGGACGGTGGAGTACGAGGGGCGGGGGGAGGAGGAGGGGGTTGGGGGAGTGGTCAGAGGAGTCAAGCCTCGGGGACTTGGAACGGCAGGCTACCATGACAGGGGCAGGAGGGAATTGCTGAAGAGGCAGAAGGCAGTCAGCTTGCTGTGAGAGAGGACCCAGGCAGCTGGGTGGGGAGTGGAGGCAGGAGACCCCAGAGGGTCTGTAACAGAGCCCAGAAGCGAGTGAGGCCTGAACCGGTGTTTGGACTGTGAGTCCGGCGAGGGGCCTGCTTTGGCTGAGAGAGGATATCAGGTCGGGGGTGCAGGAGGTAGACCCTGCGGCTGACCAGAGGTGGGGTGCCAGGGCCCTGTAGGACTCTGCTGGCAGAGAGCCTTGAGCGACCGAGGCGATGGTGATGCCTCTGCCAAGATGCAGGTCACACGACCAGGGGCACCCTGGTGGTCGGCGTCTGCCTCACGGGGGCTCCAGCATGTGTCCTTCCTCTCCCTAGACCGGATCCCCCAGATCCTGGATGTGGCCTCGGAGCTGGAGTTCAACTTGGAGACGACGCCCCGGATCAACTGTGCGGCCGCAGGGAACCCCTTCCCAGTGCGGGGCAGCATGGAGCTCCGAAAGCCGGACGGCACAGTCCTCCTGGTCAGCCCCCCGCCCTTGACCCCAGGCCCCCCATCCCGCCAGCCTCACGGTTGCTCCCTCAGACCCCTGACCCCTCAGGGCTTTCTCTAGGCGCTACCCGCTGGCCCGACCACAGGTCAGATAGGGTCAGGCTAATTGCTCAGAAACTACCACTGGTCTTCTGTCCCCTCATCCGTCCCCACATCTGTCACATGGGTGCACATTCTCTGTGGTCTGCCCCCTTTCCCTGTCTCTCTCAGTCCACCAAGGCCATTGTGGAGCCAAATAGGACCACAGCTGAGTTCGAGGTGCCTCGCTTGGCCCTCGGGGACAGTGGGCTCTGGGAGTGCCGTGTGTCTACGTCTGGTGGCCAAGACAGCCGACGTTTCAGGGTTAACGTCAAAGGTCAGTGATGTCCTGGGGCCATGGAGGATGGGCAGTGGGCAGAGTGGGCACTAGGTGATGCCGCTAAGACTGGGCATCGTAGCAGGAAGGGAGAGGACATCTAAGGTCACAGCCCAGGACCAAGCAAAGAAGAGGTCTGGGCTGGGCAGTGTCAGAGCAGGAACACAGCTCAGTGCTATCTGGAAAGGACATCCCATGCCCTAGAAACGGGATACCCTCCTGCCTGGCCATGCTGGCCCTCTCCACCTCTTCACAGCCCCTGCACGCAGCATCTCTTTAGCTCTGCCTCTGGGATGCTGCTTCCTGCTCTGAGTCATACCCCAGGGCTCTCAGTGCCAGGACAGGGGAGCACATGGGACGCCCAAACTCAGAAGGTAACCTGCTGCCCAGAGGAGCTGCATAGGGTTTCCCCAGTGAGTAGGGAGGGAGTGCCCAGGATGGCCCAGAGTGGAGCCATCCAGCCCAGCTCAGGTGTCTCTTCACCTTCTCCAGCATCATAAGCCCTGGCTTCTCTTTTCTTTTTTTTAATTTATTTATTTTGAGAGAGGTGGGGAGAGGCAGAGAGAGAGGGAGAGAGAGAATCCCCAGTAGGCCCTGTGCTGTCAGTGCAGAGCCCGATGCGGCGCTCAAAGGGGCTCAGTCTCACGAATTGTGAGATCACGACCTGAGCCGAAATCGAGAGTCAGACAGACGCTTAACTGACTGAGCCACCCAGGTGTCCCCTGGCTCCTCTTGCCCTCTGCTCCTGACAGCCCACCCCTGTAACAGAAGCCCAGACCTCCCTCATCTTCCTCTTCCTTCCCACTGGCTCACCGCCACCCCTCCCGCAACTTTGTGGCTGCCCCACCAGCAGGAAACATCAGTGTGGCCAGGCTCCACCTTCAGCCTGTGTCTTCTCCCCAGGCATCTGACCTAGGCAACATGGGTTCAAATCCTCCCCACAAATCCCTGGCTCCGTCGCCTTAAGCCAGCTGCTTAGTCCCTCACCGCTTATTTCTCTCTACAGTGAGGACATCAGCGTTACACTAGCTAGGATTGCTGTGAAGCAAGTTAGATGATACCTTTAATGCATTTAAGTTGCATTTAAGTTAGATGATGCGTTTAAGCCCTTAGCACAGTGCCTAACACAGGGCCTGTGCTGGATAAATGTTAGCATTTATTGTCATGATTCTTAAAGGGTCCTCTCCCAAGTTTCAGCTGTTCTCTGGCAATGCCCAGGCTTGATCTGCAGGCTAGACCACTCTCCTGAGCTCCAGACCCATTTGGTGGGACCTCCAGAAGTGGGGTTCTGGCTCTGAAGTCAGCGTGGAAGTTCCCTGGTGTATGATTCAAGGGCCCACTTCATCTCCATCCACTTCCTGGACAGCCCTAGGCACAGGGGGCTCCACAGATCCAAACCCAACCTTCATCTCACCTCCTCATGATGTGCTCATTTCTGTCAGACACCACCGTTCCTCCCCGCCCACTGAGCTCTCAACCCCGCATCCTCTGCCCTGCCTCCTGCCCTCCCTCGCTTCCATCTACCCATTCCCCCGTCCTTCCATCCTGCTTAGAAAAATCAGTCTGGAAAATGTTTGAAAGTGGCGAGGGAATCAGTCATGGCATTGATCTACTGATCTGGTAAGAAAAGCTAAGGCCAGGACAAGGGTGTGTTGGCCATGGAATGAGGAAGCCAGGCAGGAACACAAAAGCTATTTGCAGTAGAATTGGCTGATTCTAGGTGGCCTGACCGACAGACCAAGTTCAAACACTGGTTGTAATTCCTGCTGGCTGCATGTCCTTAGGCAAGGTAGATGTCTCCGAACTTCAGTTTCTTCTCTCATAACCCAGGGTGAGAGCCCCATCTGAAAAGTAGCTGTGAGAAGTAGATATTGTACCTAGGAAGCAGCTGGGATAGAGCAGGTGCTTCACCACTAGCTACCTTTTTTTTCCCCCCAATTAAAAGAGTGACAAACGATAGGGGGAGGGGCAGAGAGTAGGCTGATCCCATGTTATCTCCCTGCCTTGGGTTTCAGCCCCCTCTGTCTCCCCTACACTGCAGGGACAGCATACACTCCCCCAAACCCATCTAGCCATATCAGACCTCTTTGAATGTCTTTGGGGATACTCTCACATCCTCATTGCCAGATCTGTGTGCCCCGAGCTGCTTAGGGGGCAGAATGCTATCCTGCTTGAATGCTGGCCATTCCGGTCATCTGTTGAACTTGGTCTCTCCCCAGCCTAGAGGGGGCCCTGATCCAAACCAAGACCCAGAGATCTCTTTGGCCAGAGTAGAGTCCTCTTATTTTTCTGAGGACTGGGCAGGCTGTCTGGGCCCTGCCTTACCTTGGGTCTCCTGGCAGTGCCCCCAGTGCCCCTGACTGCTCCGCGGCTCCTGGCCAAGCAGAGCCGCCAGCTCGTGGTCTCCCCACTGGTCTCCTTCTCCGGGGACGGACCCATCGCCTCCGTCCGCCTGCACTACCGGCCCCAGGACAGCACCATGGCCTGGTCCGCCATTGTGGGTGAGCAGGGAGACAGCTGGGGACGGGAGGGGGGCTGGGGCAGGACAGGGGTGTTGGGTAACAATGAGAAAGGACAGAACGAAAAGGGGGGAAGACGGCAGCTTCTGGAAAAGGTAGGGGGCTGAATGATGTGTCCTGTCCCCAGTGGACCCCAGTGAGAATGTGACTTTAATGAACCTGAGGCCGAAGACAGGATACAGTGTCCGTGTACAGCTGAGCCGGCCAGGGGAAGGAGGGGAGGGGGCCTGGGGGCCTCCCACCCTCATGACCACAGACTGTCCTGGTGAGAGGCCAAGAGTCATCCCTTCCTGTCCCCCCAGGAGTTACTGTTCCTATGCACTCAGCAGTTGTCATGTCTTGTCCACCCCCAGGGGCCCCTGCCTTTCCCACTGGAGTTTGTCCCACCCTGTCCCCTGGGGAGCACTATCCTGTCCAGCCCCAAGGACCCACTGGACGGTTCTGACCCCTGACCTCCGGTCCCAGAGCCCTTGCTGCAGCCATGGCTGGAGGGCTGGCACGTGGAGGGCCCTGACCGGTTGCGAGTGAGCTGGTCCTTACCCTCGGTGCCTGGGCCACTGGTGGGCGATGGTTTCCTGCTGCGCCTGTGGGATGGGGCACGGGGACAGGAGCGGCGGGAGAACGTCTCGTCCCCCCAGGCCCGCACCGCCCTCCTGACTGGACTCACGCCTGGCACCCACTACCAGCTGGATGTGCGGCTGTACCACTGCACCCTCCTGGGCCCTGCCTCGCCCCCTGCACGCGTGCTTCTGCCCCCCACTGGTATGCTCAGGAAGGGGGTTATGGGCTCGGGATGAGGGGAGGACACGGGACACAGGAAACGCCAGACCCGTAAGGACACGGGAGGTTACAGGAGAGCGGATAGACCTAGAACACAAGACGTGTGGAAAACGTGGGCATAAGGGAGAAGCAGGATATCAGGCAGACGTGAACACAGGGAGGACATGGGGTGGGCAGATATTGGAGGCTGGTGGGGACGTAGGTCAGCAGGAGCATATGGGATGGGGAAGGATGGGGAGGCCATGGTTTACAGGGAGAACAGGTCATGGGGAGGATATGGTGTACCAGGAGGACATGGGGATCGGGGGAACACAAGGCACATGGGGAAGGCCCAGCACCCTGGGAGGATCCAGGACACCAGGAGGGCCTGGCACAGAGGGAGAATAAGAGGAAGCTGAAGCTTGGGGGTGAAGGGAGGGAGCCATAGGGAAAGGATGGCAGGGTGGCTCCCATTCTGGGGTCCACCGAGCAGGGGACACAGCTAGAATGGATCTGACCCCAGAACTACATACCCTGCTCCTGCCTGAGCCCCGCCTTCCCCATCCCCACCTCCCCAGGGCCCCCAGCCCCCCGACACCTCCATGCCCAGGCCCTCTCAGACTCTGAGATCCAGCTGACGTGGCAGCGGCCAGAGGCTTCGGCTGGGCCTATATCCAAGTACATCGTGGAGGTGCAGGTGGCTGGGGGCTCAGGCGACCCCCTGTGGATGGACGTGGACAGGCCTGAGGAGACAAGCACCGTTGTCCGTGGCCTCAACGCCAGCACACGCTACCTCTTCCGTGTGCGGGCCAGTATCCAGGGTCCCGGAGACTGGAGCAGCGTCGTGGAGGAGTCTACCCTGGGTAACGGTAGGAGCTCGTGCCTTGGGAGCTAGGACACCCAAGGCCCTTCCCGACAAGTGACGAGAGTCCTAGTACCGGGGACCCTGACCCTTCCCTTCTTAGGACCCATTGTCCTAGCGCTAGGAAAATCCTGTCATTCCAGTGGACCGTTGGCCCTCGGCCTGACACCCCTCGTCCCTCCTGGTACTGGGATCTCTGACCTCTCCCTCCCTGACCCAGGCTTCCCACGATCTGCCCCTCTTATTGTGTCCAGGGCTGCAGAGTGAGGGCCCGGTCCAAGAGGTCCAAGCGGCTGCAGAGGGCCTAGATCAGCAGCTGGTACTGGCCGTAATGGGTTCTGTGTCTGCCACCTGCCTTACCATCCTCGCTGCCCTCCTGACCCTGGTGTGCATCCGCAAAAGCTGCCCGCACCGCAGACGCACCTTCACCTACCAGTCAGGATCGGTCAGTCCCCTGTACCCACCCACGTGTGCACTCCCCCATCTACGTTTGCGCACACACAGTACCCGTACACCCGAGTGTGTGTGTGTATGCACGCGTGTGTGTGTTTGTGTTGCAGCCACGGGTCTGCACTCAGCAGTGCTCTAGGGCACAAAACATAATTGTCTTTATTTTTCTACAGCTGAACTGCGTTCATAAGTCAATTTATGTTACTGGTGAATATCGCCGGTTCAAAATAACTCTGTTCTGTCCATGTTTCACCACGGTTAATTCAGGGTCCTCCCGCTTCTCACTGGAGGTGCCATAAGCCTGGGTAGCGTGGTGCTGACACGGGGTGGGAAGGGGGCAGGGGCACACCTGGGCCTCATGCTGGCATCCATCCTAGCAGACCCTCCTGGACATGGGAGCCAGCCTCCATCTGCACACATTTGTGGCTGATGCCCTTAGCCCTTCTGTGGCCTCCTGCCAACAGGCCGTTCGTACTGTGAGTTCCTGGTCCCAGCCTCCATGTCTGCGAGTGTCAGGGCCAGCTCCAGGAGACTTCAGAGCCCTGAGGTGCTCCCTGTGCCCTGCAAGCATGTTCTATGGCCCTCATACCCTTTGTCACGACCCCTGTCACAGTCGTTCCTACTGCTCCAGAGTTGTGCCAGCTCAAGGCTCACCTGTTGCTGCCGGGGAAAGGCAGTGATGCCTCCTCTCTTCCTGGCCTCACCATAAACCTGTCTGTTCTCGGTCTGTGCCCCTCCAGCCTGCGGGCCCATACTTGGGGTGGGGGTGCGGGGCAGTGCTGGCTTCTCTTTAGGGACCCAGCATCACCCCCTCTTGTTACCACCTCCCATCCCACCTGCCCGTCCCCCACTGCTGTCCCTGCTAATCCAAACTCTGCCCTTGGTCCTCCGTGCCTGGGCTCTTGATAGTTACAGCCAAGCCCTGACATTTCAAAAAAAAACAAAAACCACCACCAACAAAAAAAACCCTCTTCTGTCTCAAGGGCTGATCCTTGTGATAGAAAGTCTAGTGTCCAAGGCTATTGTCTCTGCCATGCCTTTAAAAACTCCCTTCAGAGATTCAATTGGCTTCTTTGTTCCAGGCTGCTCCCTCTGAGGTCAGTGCACACAGAAAGCCAGCCGCTGCTAAGGTGGGGGAAGGGTAACGAATACAGATGTGGAGGGAAGGAGGTGGGAAAGCAGAGTTTTAACATACATATATATATAATCCTAGTTTCGAGATCTGCCCTGCCACGTGTGCCTGCATGAAGGTGTGTGTGAGCGCCACGCAGGAGTACCTGTGTGCATCCACTTGTGGGCACCCCCACCTGTGTATGCGTGTGTCCCCGTGCTTGTGCTCCTCCGTGGGATGGGTACGTGTGCATGCACGCGCCTACATATGGTGCCACTGCTGGGCCACATGTGCGCCCTCGGCGGTTGATGGCTTCAGGTGAATCCACGTGCCCCGTGTCCTTTGCCCTCGCCCATGGATCCGAGCTTCAGCTCACTTAGGGAGCCCCGCCACCAGGTCTGTGTTAACCCCCTTCCAGTCCTCATAGCGGCAGTGCCCTTGGTCCCGTTCAGCTGTTTCGTTTTCCTGCCATCTGCCCTGCCCAGGTGGCCCAGCTCCTACACAGTTGGGGGAAGTGGATGTTCCTCTTTGTGACAGTCTTTCTATCTTCAGCTCCTGGGTGGTTTTAGAGCTATAAACGGATGCCAAGTGGGTCTGCTTCTGCCACTGTGGAGAAAACCCCTCCACTGACTCCCAGCAGCTTGGGGCTTAGCCTGTAGTAGGTGCTCAATAAACGTATCCTAGCCCACTGCCCAAGGCTAGAATCCTCTCCAGAGTATCCTTGATGGCAGAAAAGCCTGGCTGTGAGATCAGCACAATGGGAAGCTCACCACTTCCCATCACAGCTCACTCCAATTCTTTCCTGTTCTAAATGTTAGAGATGTAGGGGCACCTGGGTGGCTCAGTCAGTTAAGCACCCGACTCTGGATTTCAGCTCAGGTCACGATCTCATGATTCATGAGTTTGAGCCCCGCATCAGGCCTGGCGTCGGGCTCCACACTGTCAGTGTGGAGCCTGCTTGGGATTCTCTCTCTCCATCTCTTTCTGCCCCTCCCCAGTTCTCTCTCTCAAAGTAGATAAATAAACTTAAAACATTTTTAGAAATATCCTCTTTCCATTGACTCATGGCTTCATGGCTTCTAGCAACCCTAAGCCCCCCACACCTGTTTTTCCAGAGCCCCACATACCTACCTGCTCCCCAGGCTGTGGCTTCTGCACCTCTCTTCTTGGACATTTGTCCACCCAGCAGCCCCACTGATGGCTTCGTCTTCTATGACACTGTCTCAGTATGTGTCTTCTGCATGTCTGTTCCTGGCTGACCACCAGAGTGCCCTCTGCGTGGGTCTCTTTCCATTTGTCTGGCTATTCTTTGATGCCTGTCTGTGCCTTTTGCCGGCCCCGTGTCTGCTGCATGGACTGTCTGCCCATTTGTCCCATCCTATGAAGGGTGAAGAAACCATCCTACAGTTCAGCTCAGGCACCCTGACGCTAACCCGGCGGCCAAAACCACAGCCTGAGCCCCTGAGTTATCCAGTGCTGGAGTGGGAAGACATCACCTTTGAGGACCTCATTGGGGAGGGGAACTTTGGCCAGGTCATCCGGGCCATGATCAAGAAGGATGGGCTCAAGATGAACGCGGCCATCAAGATGCTGAAAGGTTCCCTGGGAGTGACCCCTGACCCCAGGCCTGCCCCCCTCCTTTGTCCCACAGATCCCAGGCCCTACCTGGCCCCCTCCAGCAACTGACCCCAGCCCTCTCTACCCATGTCTCTTCTCCAGAATTATTTCTGGCAAAAGTGATATTGGCTTCTTTCCACAGAGTATGCCTCTGAAAATGACCATCGTGACTTTGCGGGAGAATTGGAAGTTCTGTGCAAACTGGGACATCACCCCAATATCATCAACCTCTTGGGGGCTTGTGAAAACCGAGGTGAGCCCCCAGCTCATCACCTGCCCCTTCTTCCAAAACCCCATCGACAGCCATCACCTCTGTCCACGTCACTAGCTTGCCGGAGCTTCAGGCTCCCTGTGTGCCACTGTTGGGTGCCTGCTGCCCACAGGCTGCCTGCATAGAAACCTTCACCCTGTACCTGTCTCCTTCCCTCTCAGGTTACTTGTACATCGCTATTGAATACGCCCCCTACGGGAACCTGCTAGACTTTTTGCGGAAGAGCCGGGTCCTGGAGACGGACCCAGCCTTTGCCCGGGAACACGGAACTGCCTCCACTCTCAGCTCCCGGCAGCTGCTGCGCTTTGCCAGTGATGCTGCCAACGGCATGCAGTACCTGAGCGAGAAGCAGGTGAGTGTGGGGAGGGAAGGCGTGCCAGAGGGGGCACTGGGTCAACTGCAGGAGGTAGAGTCAGCAGGCTGTCATTGGATGTGGGGTCGAGGAGCACCGAGAAGGATGTGACCCTGAGCTGCTGGCCTGGCTAAGTACGCGAGAGCACAAGGGGAGAAGCAGGTTTGGAGGAGGTGTTGTATTTGAAGCATCGGAGGAACATCTTGGTGGAGATGTTGAGTTGGCAGTTACAGATGCCAGCCTAGAACTCGGGAGAAAGAGCTAGGCCAGAAACAACAATCTGGAAGCTGTCATCCCACAGATGGTGGATGAATCTCATGGTGAGGGAGTGGGTGAGACCCACCAGGACAGGGTAGAGGTGGAGCAGGGAGTGGAGGTCCGAGCCCCAGGGTGAGGACATCCCGCTTGAATGGAAGGAAGGAGGGGACAGTAGCAGGAGGCGAGCATGATGCTGAGGAAGGACATTTTAAAGTTAGTGGAGTTTTGAGGGTCTTTGAAGCAGAGGAATAGGGGCCAGTGAGAGGGAGGGTTTGATGGAGAGAAGTCTCTGAGGAGGTTGGAGGACCTTGTGGGGAAGACCTGGGACTCAAGGGAAAGGTCACTCTGGGCAAGAGGAGGGCCTTCCCCACTTTCCTCAATGAGGGGAGAGGAAAACGGGGTGGGGCGGGAAGGAAGCAAGTGAAGAGAAGGAGATGCGGTGTGGTCACCAAGGACAAGCCCACCCTTGTCCCAGGAAGAGGGATGCAGCCTGAGCTTGGCCATGGGCAGCTCACAGGGAGATAGGGACAACCAGCAGTGTGACTTTTCTAAGGCAGGAGTTGCTGGTCCAGGATAAGACCTGGTTGACTGGGAAGAAGGGTGAGGGGCTCTTACAGGGATGGAGGGCCAGCTGTGGGGCCAGACTCCTCACTGGTCGAGGAGTCCTGGCCTTTCTCATCCCCGGTCTTCCCTGACTTCTGACCGTGCCTGCAGTTCATCCACAGGGACCTGGCTGCCCGAAATGTGCTGGTTGGGGAGAACCTGGCCTCCAAGATTGCCGACTTTGGCCTTTCTCGGGGGGAGGAAGTTTATGTGAAGAAGACGATGGTAAGTCTTAGTCCCCCCACCTCAGGTTCCATGCCTGCCCCCCAGAGCTCCACACACCGGTCCCTCCTCCTCACCCAACCCCTCAAACCCACTCTCTCCCAGGGGCGTCTCCCCGTGCGCTGGATGGCCATTGAGTCTCTGAACTACAGTGTCTACACCACCAAGAGTGATGTGTGAGTATGGGGCTCAGAAGGAGCAGGGCTTATGGTCCGCAGGGATGCACACAGACGTAACGTAGACACGTCTCAGACATGTCTCAGATAGTACAAGGCACGATTGGGACATTCCCAACGTATATTCCACGCGTGACACAGGTGTGACACAAGTGTGCCTTGGATATACCTTGGCGATGCTCAGCATCTTAGTAGGAAGGCGGAGGGGGGTGGGGGGGGCGGTGCTAGTTAGAAGGAGGTGTGGTCTTGGAAGGTGTTTCAGTGGTAGGATTGGGGTAGGGAAGTTTAGGGCTGTGCTCATCTAAAAGACTGGGAGATACCTTGGAGAGGTTTGGGAATGTTGGTGGATAATGCCTAGGTGGATGGAAAGACCACCCCAGGAATGTTCTCACCTTCGTCTCTGAAGGGTGGTATCATCCCCACCTGAGGACCTAACCAGACCATAACCCCCAAGACCCCCTCTTTGTGCTCCTCACCCCCATATGACCATCGTGGCCCACCTCTGCTCCTCTTTCCAAGGAACCTGGCCTGCCCATCCCTCCAGCTCTGGCTCTGCCCATTTACCACCAGCCCTTTGGCCTGGCCTGCCTTGCTCACTGTCCAGCACACCCACCGCCCCTCTGACCACCACTCAACTGCTTCCTGCTTCTGCCCCCAAACCCCCTAGGTCCCCTCCCCCTGACTAGAACTCCCACTCTGGTCTCACCTGCATGGAGGTTGCAACAGCATAAGAGGCAGTTAAAAGCAAGGGCTTTGGAATCAAGTTGTCAGGATTTGATTCCAGTTCTACCATTTACTAGCCGTGTGACCTTGGGAAAGCCAGCTAATCTCTCAGTACCTCAGTGTCTCCATCTATAGAATGGGGAGAATGATAGTACCTATATCATAAGGTTGGTGTGAGGGTTAAATGAATTAACATATATGTTAAATGATGAGTGCCTGGTCCATAGTAAGTGTGTGATACAAATGTTAGCTATGATGATGTTGAGCCTGGGAGTGGCTATGAAGGACTTTGAGTGGACAGAGACGGCAGCTGGCCAAGGCAGACACTTGCAGAGTAAACACACGCAGGGGGCGGGAGGGGCGGCACCCTTGGGGTAGATGGACACTGAACTGCTGGGCCCCGGGGTCTAGAAGATCACTAAGTACATCCTTCTCATTTCAGTTGGTCCTTTGGGGTCCTCCTCTGGGAGATCGTGAGCCTTGGTGAGTCCCTGACCCCCACCCCCC
>NW_026057585.1:71200476-71302093 GCF_023721935.1 Panthera uncia | reverse complement strand
AGAGAAAGAGGGAGACAGAATCCAAATCAGGCTCTGAGGTTGTCTGTGCTGTCAGCACAGAGCTGGGCATGGGGCTCAAACTCACAGACCACAAGGTCATGACCTGAGCTGAAGTCAGACATTTAACCAACTGAGCCACCCCGGCGCCCCTACAACTCTCTCTCCCTCTCTCTCTCTCTCAAAAATAAATAAACTTAAAAAATAATAATAAAAAGAATGAAATCTTGCCATTCACAACAATGTGGATGCATCTAGAGAGTAATATGCTAAGTAAAATAAGAGAGAGACAAATACCATAGGACTTTACTTATGTGTGGAATCTAAAAAATAAAACAGAAATTCATAAATACAGAGAACAAACTAGTGATTGCTCAAAGGGAGAAGGGGGGCAAAATCGGTGAAGATTAAGAGGTACAAACTTCCACTTATGGGATAAATAAGTCACAGGGCTGAAAGTACAGCATAGGGAACAGAGCCAATAATACTGTAATAACTTTGTGCGATGACAGATGGTAACTGTCAAATCACTATGTTGTACACCTGAACCTAATACAATATCGTACGCCCACTACACTTCAGCGAAAAAGTTTTTTAAAAGAAGAAAAAAGAAAAAAAAAAATTCCTGTGGAACAATTGTGTCAAGGGCCTCTCACCTGGATGCCGAGCCGTGGTCTATCCTGGCTGGTGAGGGCTGCCCTCAGCCATAGGGCCATCTTGAATCTAGTTCAGTGTCTCTTCAAGTACCCCCAGCACCTGGAAGTCAGGGAGCTCCAGGCCAGAGTCGCCCGCATCCCTGGCCCCCACTAAAGCTTGCTCTGCCCCCCAGGCCTATGTGAACATGTCGCTGTTTGAGAACTTCACTTATGCGGGCATCGACGCCACAGCTGAGGAGGCCTGAGCTGCTGTCGAGCCGGAACCGGGCTCTGCTGGCCAGAGCAAGCTCCGCTGTCCACCCTGTGACTTCGGATCCTCGCAGCCTCTGACCTGAACTCCCTCAAGCAATTTTTTTTTAACTTAAGAAAAGAAGGGACCCTGGGGTGGGGTGGGCATAGGGGCCTCGCAGCTGCTCCCAGGCCACGTGCAGCTACTCTTACAGCGACCCTTCACACCCTTCCTTCTAGTTGAGCTGCTCCACGAGTGTACCCCTCTTCTGCCACTCCCCACGCTCAACCACCCCCCCCCCCCCCGCAGCTCCTCCACCCAAGCCGGCACCCACACCACTAACATTCCCCTTTAGGCTACGTCCCCGCCCCCCACCCCCAGCCCCCAGCTTTGTAGTCCCAAAACAAATAAATGCTCTGAGAAGCTCCAGCCCACGTCTTCGACTGCTGGCCAATCCCAAGGAAAAGCCGAACCAGAGGGCAACTGGACTAAGAAAAGAAACGCTGTCCCCAGTTGCACAGTCGCAGGCCCAAACCCTCTGTTGGGGTCACCTCTCCACGATGGGGGTGCTGTGGAAGACCCATTTTACGCAGACCCCACCACCCACGTGTCTGTGCTATGAGAAGCCGTTTCCCCATCACCAGCAGGGCTCCCTACATCTCGCCGTAGCTGCCAGTCTGTGCTGCATCCAAACTGCACGCCAGGGGTGACTCAGACTGACGCCTCAGCACCACACAGGTTCCGACTTCTCCTTACGTCTCCAGGTGGCCTTCCCTGGTAGGAAGGCTTGGTAGCCACCTTACTGGCCAGCCTGTGGGCCCCAAAGGAGGAAGGCAGAGGTCACTTCGAACTTCAGCCAGCCACAGTAGGATTCCTTTGCCTTCCTCAGGGTCTCACAGTGTGCCGGGAGGCGCCCTTGTCCTCCGAGCTAGGCCCGCATCGCTCCCTCAGGCTGGGTGGCCCTCAGGTTTGCTTCTCCTTTGGATTTGCCACTGCTGTCCTCAGATTTCTCTCCCACTGGTCCTTAAGAAACAAGACTTGTCTTGGGGCACCTGGATGGCTCGGTCGGTTAAGCGTCCAACTTCGGTTCGGGTCATGATCTCACAGTTTGTGAGTTCGAGCCCTGTGTCGGGCTCTGTGCTGACAGAGCCTGGAGACTGCTTTGGAGTCTGTGTCTCCCTCTCTCTGCCCACCCCTATTCGCTCGCTCTCTCTCTCCTTCCCTCTCAAAAACAAAAAAGAAACAAGACTTGTCCTGCTGCACACTTTTTTTTTCCAGTGAATCAGATGAAATCAAAGAAGGCATAGCACAGTATGGCATTGCTTAAGAGCACGATTCTGGAATCCCACAGACCCATGTCCACCTTCCTGCTATATCACCTACTGTCTGTGTGACCTTGGTGGAGTCACTTAACCTGAGCTTCATTTTTCTTCTCTGAAAAATGGGGTTAGTAATAGCTGCCTCACTGTTGTTAGCACTGAGATCACACGGGCACGGGCTGCATTGAGGCTGGTACATAGTAAGTACTCAGTAAGTGTCTGCCGATGTTATGTACAAATGCAGGGAGTTTGGAAGGGGTGGTTGTGATGATCAGAATCTGTATTCCAAGAAGACCTGAATGGTTGGAGCTTAGGGCTGAAGTTAAGAAGAAATGAACTGGAGTAATTGGGAGGCTATGCAGGACAGGGGAGGTAGAATTTGCTGCAATGAAATTTCAGATCTACTTCAGGGATATCTTGAGGTCCAGGATGTAGGGATTCAAAAGCTGTCCTTGAAGGTGCCTGGCTGGCTCAGTCAGTAGAACATGCAACTCTTGATCTTGGGGTCGTGAGTTCAAACCCCATGCTGGGCATGGAGCCTACTTAAAAAAAAAAAAGTCCTTGATGGAGACCAATATATAAACAAAGACGACTCTGTGGGGTAACAGGTATATAAACAATGAAATAGAGCAGTGTAAATAGAGCAGTTGTCAGAGAGGGAGGGGGCCTGGGAAACACATAGAAGGGAGGTAGAGTCAGAAAACTTTTCCAGAGAAAGTGACATCTTAATTTAGGCCACGAAGTAAAAGGAGTTTGCCAGGTGGTAAGATCCTGGTGGAGGAAACAGCACCTGTGACATGTGATATGTTCAAGAGCTGCAAAGAGTTCTGTGTCACTGGAGCAAAGGGAGAACATAGCTCTGTGAAGGGACCCATGCTGGGCCTTCCAGGCAGCGTCAAGGTGGGGGGTCTTTATCCTCAGGGCAGAGAGCAGCCACAGAAGAGCTGAATAGCCGGATGTGCCCTGATCAGATCTGCATCTTTTAAAAGCCCACCCAGGCCACTGTGTGGAGAATGGATTACAGAGGAGCAAAGAGTGAAGGTGAAGGTATGCACATGAATGTAAATACCTTAGATAAAATGGACAAATTCCTAGAAAGAAAAGAACTACCAAAATTGACCCAAGAAAAAATAAGGCAATCTGAATAGATTTATAACAAGTGAGGAGATTAAATTGCTAATTTTAAAACTACCATCAAAGAAAAACTCACACTCAGGTGGCTTCACTGGGGAATTCTACCAAACATTTAAAGAAGAATAAATACTGGGCTGCCTGGGTGGCTCAGTCGCTTAAGCGCCAGACTTCGGCTCAGGTCATGACCTCACGGTTCATGGGTTCAAGCCCCGCATCAGGCTCTGTGCTGACAGCTCAGAGCCTGGAGCCTGCTTCGGATTCTGTGTCTCCCTCTCTCTCTGCCCCTTCTTGGCTCACACTCCGTCTCTCTCTCTCTCTCTCTGAAAAATAGACATTTAAAAAAAAATAAAGAAGAATAAATATTAATTCTTCACAAACTCGTCCAAAAACTAGGAGAGAATAGTTTTCAATTCATTCTGTGAAACCGGTATCATTTCCCTGATAGTTAGAGCATAGACATCACAAGAAAACATCAGACTGGTATATCTTAAGAATGTAGATATGAAGAATATTTCTTATTTCTCAAGAAAATACAGTTAACTCTTGAACAACATGGGTTTGAACTGCATGGGGTCCACTTATATGCAGACTTTTTTCAATAATTTAAAGTACTAGAAATGTATTTTATCTTCCTTATGGTTTTCTTAACCTTTTTTTTCTCTAGCTTACTTTAGTGTAAAAATACTGTATATGATACATATAACCTACAAAATATGTGTTAATCAACTGTTATCAGTAAAACTTCTGGTCAACAATAGGCTATCAGTAGTTAAAGTGGAAGGTTATATGCAGATTTTTGACTGTGTGGGAGGCTGGTGCCCCCTAATCCCCACATTGTTCAAGGGCCATCTGTATTAACAAACAGAATCCGGAAACATATAAAAAGGATTATATACCAAATGGGATCTATCTCAGGAATGCAAGGTTGGTTTAACATTCAAAAACCAATTAATGTGGGGCGCCTGGGTGGCTCAGTCAGGCGTCCAACTCTTGACTTCAGCTCAGGTCATGATCTTACAGTTCATGGGTTTGAGCCCTACATTGGGCTCTGTGCTGACAGTGCAGAGCCTTCTTGGGATTTTCTGCCTCTGTCTCTCTCTGCCTCCCTCAAGCTCTCTGCCCCTCCCCCACTCTCTCTCTCTCTCAAAATAAATAAACTTAAAAACATTTAATGTAATATATCATATCAATAGAATAAAAAATTTCAAGCTACATAGATCATCTCAATACAGAAAGACCATTTGACAAAACCCAGTACCCTTTCATGATTAAAACACAAGCTAGGAATCGAAGGAAACTTCGCCAACCTGACATAGAGCATTTCAAAAACCCACAGCTAACATCGTATTTAGTAGTGGAAGCCTGAACGCTTTCCCCCTAAGATCAGCAACATGACAAGGATATCTGTTCTCCCGACTTCTATTCAATGTTGTACTGGAGATTCAAGCCAAAGCACCTAGGCAAGAAAAAGAAATAAACAGCACCCAGACTGGAAGGGAAGAAGTAAAACTATCTCTATTTGCAGATGACATGATTGTGTATATCAGAAATCTAAGGGATCCACTAAAAATTATGGGAACTAATAAGTGAGTTCAGCAAGCTTGCAGTGTATAAGATCAACACACAAAACACAGTTTTCTTCTACACATTTGAAATGGAAAATCCAAAAATGAAGAAAACAACTCCATTTATAATAGCATTTAAAAAGGTCAAATACTTATGAGGACTTTAAGAGACAAAACAGACGAACATAAGGGAAGGGAAACAAAAATAATATAAAAACAGGGAGGGGGACAAAACAGAAGAGACTCATAAATATGGAGAACAAACTGAGGGTTACGGGAGGGGTTGTGGGAGGGGGGATGGGCTAAATGGGTAAGGGGCACTAAGGAATCTACTCCTGAAATCATTATTGCACTATATGCTAACTAATTTGGATGTAAATTTTAAAAAAAATAAAAAAGAAAATTTAAAAAAAAGGTAAATACTTAGGAATGTATATAACAAAGAGTGCAAAACTCATACTCTGCAAACTACAAAGCATCACTGAAAGAAATTAAAAGAAGTTTAAATAAATGGACAAGCAACTCATGTTCATGATTTGGAAAACAATATTATTAAGGTGATCATACTTCCCAAATTGATGTACAGACTCAATGAAATCCTCATCAGAATCTCGGCTAGCTTCTTAGTAGAAATTGACAAAGCCAATTCTAACACCCATATGGAATTGCAGGGGATCCAGAAAACCCAAAATAATCTGGAAAAAGAATAACAAAGTTGCAGGACTCACACTTCCCAATTTCAAAACTAACTACAAAGCAGCAAATATCAGATAAATGAATAGAATAGAATAGAATAGACAGTCCAGAAATAAACCCATGTGTCTAAGGTCAACTGATTTTTAACAAAGGCACCAAAGACCATTCAATGGGGAAAGAATAGTCTTCAACAAATGTTGCTGAAACAAATGAATAGCCACATGCAAAAGAATGAAGTTGGACCTCTACCCAAACACTATATACAGAATTAACTCAAAATGGATCAAAGACCTAAATGCAAAAGCTAAACTATAAAACCCTTAAAAGAAAACATAGGAGTAAATCTTCATGGCCTCAGATTTGGTAATGGACTCTTAGGACAACAAAAGTACAAGTAACAAAATAAAAAGTAGATAAATTAGATTTCATCAGAATAGAAAACTTGTGCATCCAAGGTCACCCTCAAGAAGGTGAAAAGACAACCTACAGAATGGCGAAAATGTTTGCAAATCATGTATCTGATAAGGGACTTGTATCTAGAATATATGAAGAAGACTTACAACTCAATAATAAAGAGACAACCCAATTTTTAAACGAGCAAAGGATTTTTAAAAAAAATTTTTAACATTTATTCATCTTTGAGAGACAGAACGTGAGTGGGGGAGGAGCAGAGAGACAGGGAGACACAGAATCTGAAGCAGGCTCCAGGCTCTGAGCTGTCAGCACAGAGCCCGATGCGGGACTCGAACTCACTGACCGCAAGATCATGACCTGAGCCAAAGTCGGATGCTTAACTGACTGAGCCACCTAGGCACCCCTAATTTTTTTCTTTCTTTATTTTTTGGAGAGAGAGAGAGAGTGTGTGTGGTTGCACACACGCACGTGCACAGATGTTGGGGAGGGGCAAAGGGAGAGAGAATCCTAAGCAGGCTCCACATGGGGCTCAACGCGGGGCTCGACATGAGGTTTGATCCCACCACCCTGGAATTGCAATCAGAGACAAAATCAAGAGTCGGTCACTCAACTAACTAAGCCAGGCACCCCAGATGAGCAAAGAATTTGAATAGATCTTTCTCCAAACAAGATCTACAGATAGCCAATAAGCACATGAAAAGATGTTTGACATGATCAATCATCAGGGAAATGAAAATCAAAACCATAAGGAGATACAAATTCACACCCACCAGGATGGCTACAATCAAAAAGATAACAAGTGTTGGCAAGGAGAAATCAGAGCCCTTATACACCACTGGCGAGAATGTAAAATTGTGTATCCTGTTTGGAAAACAGTCCGGCAGTTCCTCAATTAAACATAAGTTTCCAGGGGTGCTTGGGTGGCTCAGTGTGTTAAGCATCCATCTCTTGATTTGGGCTCAGGTCATGATCTCGAGGTTCCTGAGTTTGAGCCCCGTGTCAGGCTCTGTGCGGACAGCCTGGGATTATCTCACTCCCTTTCTCTCTGCCCCTCTGCCTCTCACAGTTTCTCTCTCTCTCTCTCTCTCTCTCTCTCTCTCTCTCTCCCTCTTTCAAAATAAATAAACTTAAAAAAATACATATGTCCGCACAAAAACTTGTACACAAATGTTTATAGAAACATATTCGTAATGCCAAAACGTGGAAAGAACTCAAATGGTTAATGACGGATAAACAAAATGTGGTCTATCCGCATGGTGGAGTATTATACAGCCATTAAAAGGGAATGATGTACTGACACATGCTACAACATGCGTGAGCCTTGGGAATACCATCTTCAGTAAAGAAGCTAGGCACAAAAGACCACATATTGCATTTTCTTGTATTTCACTCACAGGAAATGTCCAGAATAGGCAAATCTATAGAGGTAGAAAGTAGATGAGTGCCTGCTTAGGGCTGAGTAGGAGGGCAAGAGCTCAAAATTTCAGAGTTCTTCCTGAGGGGACAAAAAAGATCGGATCTAAAATTGACTATGGCTGCACATATATGTGAATACTAAATTCACAATTTAAGTGGATAGATTTATGGCATGTGAATTATATCTCCATAAAAGTGTTAAAGAAAGAAAGCGTGAAGGCAGGGAGATCAGTGATCAGTGAGTTCCAGTAGTGCAGGCAAGAGGTGGTGAGCCGGGGGGGTTGTGGGGGGCGGAGAAGGAATGCACAGGAGGAAGAATCAGGGGAGGGGGTTGACTATGGCAGGGAGGGGAAGGGAAGAATCTAGGATTACTGCCAAGCTTCTGTATAGATGACTGGGTTGATGGAGTTACCAGTCACTAAAAAAAAGCAGCAGCTAATGCTTACATGGTACTTACCTGCCAGGGGCTGTTCCGGGCACTTTGTACATATGAATTCCTTCAATCTTGAACAACCCTCTTAGGTAGGCACCACTGTTATCATCCCCATTTTACAGGAGAGAAAACAAGCTTGGAGACGGTAAGTAACTTAACCAAAGTCTGACAGCTAGGAAATAGCAGAGCTAGATTCAAACCTAGCTATTCTGATTTCAGGGTCTCTCTCTGAAGACGTAATGCTATGCTGCTTCTCTAGCACAGTGGAAAGGGGCCAGACTGGGGTAGAATACAACTTCCAAATTCAACAGATGCATTGATCGTATGCGGCATGCCCCGGGTCCCGGGTCCACATTTCCACTGTGGCCTCCTAGCAGCCAGAGCCCCTCTACAGACAAGGCGGCAATCTGCGGGACAGAGCACCCAGATTCTCAGCCTTGGCTGCCCACACCTGTTCGGGCTTCAGTCCTCACTGTTTCCCTCAGTGGTTGTATTCCTGCAGGGGACGGCCTGGGTTGGGCAGTGGGTGGAGCAAGAGACCAGCCCAGCAGCACAAACTTGTTTCCAGAGAAATAGTGGGAAAGGGAAGAGAAAAGGCCAAGGCACACCTCTCCAAGCCTCAGTAGGCAGACGGCTGGGGAAGGCCTCCCTGAGCACGTTATCCAAGGGGCCCCACTGCAGCCCATCCAGGCCACAAAAACGGAACTCCCGCCAGTCAGCCCTGAGTCATTCCCCCTTGGCCCCCCAAGGAAGGGGTGATTTCCTGCCTCGCCCTCCAGCCAGCTCAGGCTCCTCCCACCGGCTGTGGGTCCTCTTATCTCACCCAGGCCCTCTCCCAGGGCAGAGCCGGCCAACTAGGGGGCTGGCTGCAGGGGCTGGTCTGCCTGTTCCCACAGCAAGAAACGTGGACTCAGGGGTCAAAGAGAGCCCGGCAGGTCAGGAGCCAGGATGTCTCATGGAGGATGGAGGACAGAGGGCTGACCTGACCAGGTCCCCTGCAGCTCTCTCACTTGGGGTCACTGCGGGACAAATACTGGTCCTTTTCCATTTACCTGAAGTAAGCCTCTCTTGATGCCTGTTTTGAACTCAGCCTCCTGCTGCGGGAGAGACTCACACCAGGCCCTGTGCCGGGCACGTACTATTAAATAAATGAATGAGACAGAAGAAACAGTGGTCCTAATGAGAAGAAATGGTGGTCCTAATGAGAAGTGCCTCTGTAGTCTCTAAAAGAACAGGCTTTGGAATCAAACAGATCTGAATTCATATCTCAGCTCTGCCCCTTAAGAGTGACTTTGGACAACTCATTTAACCCATCTCAGCTTGCATTTTAGCTTCTGGAGAGTAAGGACGAGGGCCTGATAGAGTCATGGTGTGAAGAAATGAGACCGTGCAATAGCATGGTGCTGACAAATAGCTAGTGTTGATTAATACTAGGTGTTGATTAATGCTAAGATAGGGGGTGAGGGAGGAAGAGGCAGGTTCACTCCCAGCCAGCTTTTCCCCGGGAGGAGTGAGTTAGGAGGACAGTTCCCCTTTGGCAGGGTTCTCAGCTCATCTAGCTCAGATGGAGGCCCAGCACAGCTGTTCACATATAAAAGCAGCCCGACAGAGGCACAAAACTCTGGAGAGAGCCAGAGGAAGGAAAGATTGTTCATAGGCCACCCAAATGTCCTCAAGGCTGCCCTTTGGGACCACCTTTTCCATTTATATCCAGTTAGAACAGCTCAGTCACCATTCCACATCCTCAGGAAGTCCACACCCTCCTGTTTTTACTAGGACCCCTCCCATGGTTCACATCCTCAGGATCACCTCTCAACCTGAATTCTGCGGCTGCCGTCCTATTTCTCCACTCCACAGGTGTCATTTTCTCCCTTTGTTCCTAAAACACCATAAATTAAGGTTGTGTGTAGAGGACACTTTTGTTGAATGTTTTGAGGGTGTTCTAGGGATTCTGAGCATTCGCAGAGTAGGGAATAAACTTCAGACTGAGTATTAGTCATCACTGTTCTGGAACTTTCCTCCGACAGTCCTTCGACTGAAAATCTCACTGGTGAGGCTCTCTTCTCCTCAGGTTGCCGTCCTTCACTTCCTAGCACTCTTCCTTTTTCTCTGGAGTTACCACAATATGCTCCAAAATTCCCACCAATTTCATATTCAGCAAATTTAGCTCTCTCACTCCCTCTTATCAAGGCCATGCCCAAAGGCTCACTCAGTTGTTCATAATCACAAAAGAGCTGCAAGGCCTCTGGAAGGAATATGAATTTGCCTCTCTCTTTTTTAATTAGC
Organism: Panthera uncia; assembly: GCF_023721935.1. Classification (NCBI taxonomy): domain Eukaryota; kingdom Metazoa; phylum Chordata; class Mammalia; order Carnivora; family Felidae; genus Panthera; species Panthera uncia. The sequence goes on along the minus strand of NW_026057585.1, from coordinate 71,291,948 downwards.
CTTTCTCCTCTGTTACATATAGTTGGGGGATAAGAAAAGACTCCCAAGGAGTCATGACTTACGGTCAGTTCTTGAATCACAAAGAAAGTTCCAACAGGCTGAGAGATTGGAGGGTCCTTGTGTCTGGGGGAGCAAGGGACCAAATCCCTGTGGTGGAAAGGTGATTGGGTTTGGAAAATAGTGAAGAGAGCATTGTGGGGAAGAGATTCCAGGAAGGGGAAGATAAAAGGTACAAGGGCCTTTTATGTTCGAGCATCGAGAGAAGAGTCTTGATCCGAAGGACCCTGTGGAGCCATGAAAGGATTTTAAGCAGGGAAAGAATAAAAGCAAATTCGAGGTTCAGAAAAGGCACTGAATAAGGAGATTGGACCATTCACCAACTATCAGAATAGCAAATTTAAAACAACATCGACAAAGGTGTGGAGAAAATACAGTGCTCTGACCCACTGCTAGAACAATTGAACAAGTAGAACAATCATTTTGGAGAGAAGCTTGGTGATGCTGGGAAAGTGATGGAGAGATGGAGAATCCAGGGGCCTGGAGCTACCTATCCCAGACTGTCTCACTGGTGCTGGAAATCTTGGAAAAGGGGGATACAGGTATGGGATCATGAGCGCTATTTCTGTTCCCAGCTCACTATTCAGCGACATCATGTTAGCAGCTTGAAATTGGCCACGGCGGAATATTTGCACCAAAATAGCTGTAAATGCTACCAAACAGGGCTCCTTCCTGCCCCCAGAGAGTGGTTTAACAGCACCCTGCCACGTGAGCCCAGCCTCATCCAGCAACCCCTTAAATTCTCTGAGCAATGGCTACACAGAGATCAAATCCAGGCTTTTGTAAGCCGGGGTTTTGGCTTTATATCCCAACAGAAAAGCCTAGGCCTGCTGACCGGGGCCGGACCTTGAGGAGCCTACTGGAACCCTTTGGCCAAAGAACAGGCAAACCTAAGCAGTCTCCTTTCACCCAGGACTCTTCTAGTTCCTGCTCGATATTCTAAAGAAGCAAAGGACTGGGGAAGGCACCGGTGATGCCTAATACTGAGTCTGAAGTTTACTCCCTACTCTGTGAATGCTCAGCTGTGTGGAAACAGAGAAAAATGGACATGCGACAGAGACAGGTAGCTGGACCTCCTTTCATGCAGGAGCGCAAAGCCCCCATCTCGATCCTCAGATAAAGCCCCTTGTCTTGCGCATTCTACATCCTAAACCACTATTATACTGCCTCGCTGTAGAGGTCACAGACACAGTAAGGCTTGGATGCTGGAGTGAAGGAAGAATGAAGATTTGAGGACAACTTTCAGGTTCCAGGCTTAGATGCCAGGAGCCTAGGGTGAGATGCAGAACATAGGAAGGGAAAATCCAAAAGGGTGTATGGGAGTTAGAGATATTTGCATTTGGGACTTGGTGAGTTTACGTGAAGTGCCTATGGTACAACAAACAGAGGCATCCAATAAGTAACTGAGAATTCGAAGTTCAAGAGAGTGGTACAGTCTTGGGAGTAATTGGTCTGTAGATGGAATCGAAGCCATGAGATCACTCAGGGAAATAAAGGGCAAAGCAAGGACACCTGGGAAACAACAACATTTAAGAGAAAGAGTAAAGAAAGGAAGAAACTGGGAGAGAATGTTCCAGGGGTAGGAGGAAACCAGGAGAATGTGGTACATTGTAGAAGGCAAGGAAGGAGGAGAATATCAAATGTTGCAGAAAGGTTGAGTGTGATAAGGATTGAGAGGAGAGACACAATGAGGTTATTGTGGCTGGTTGAGAGTGAAGACAGTGGTAGGAGATAAGATTTAAGTAAGCTTGCCCACGTCAAAGCAGGACCTTGTATGCTGCTACAAGGTGTTTGGATGTTATCCTAAGCACAGTTGGAAATCATCAGAGGGTTTAAGCAGGGGAATGAAGAAGTTTGAATTGCATTTTAAACATCTCTCTCTGTCATGTGGAGGACTGGAGGACAGACGGCCCCCAGGTAAGAGGGAAGGCGGTAGGAAGTTACCGCAGTAGTCCAGGCTTGGACTAGCATGGTGGGAAGTGGTAACTAGTGTTCAGATTCACGGTACGTTTTGAAAGAATATTGAATAGGACTTACTAGTGAACTGAATGTAGGGTAAGAGAAAGATAGGAATCAAGGAGTATTGGGGTTTTTGGGTTTGGTCAATTGAGTAGACGGTGGTGCCATTTACAGAGGTGGGTAAGACTAGAGGAAAGAGAAACAAAATCACAGGCTTAGGGGTGGGAACCAGAATCAAGAGTTTTATTTTGGCCAACTTAAGTATAAGATGCCCATTAGACACACAAGTAGAGATGCCAAGTAGGTAGTTGGCAGTCCAACCTGGAGCCCAGAGGAAGTCACAGCTGGAAATACTACTTTTGAAGTCATCGGCATATACATAGCATCAAAGCATTGGGACCCTGTGAACATGAAAGATGTGTTTCCCCTCTCACTTGACCTAGAGGTTGGGTGGCCCTTGACTGGGGGCTGGGGAGGCATCCGAAGTCATCCCCATTGGACAGAGGAAGCTGGTCCTTGTAACCTGAGAGCTGGACAGGAACCAGAACAAACCTGGCCTCAGGGACTTCTTGCAGAGAAACAGTGCCAGAGAAACTAAGCCCTCACAGGAGGGCTAAAGGATTTCCATTTACTCCCTCCAACCCCCCACCCTGCCCCTCCCATCTCTCTATAAGTAACATTAATTCAGGAGGAGGAGAGAAAGGTGATATTGAGGCCACTTAGCCTGCAGAGCCAGCAACGGTAGCCCCAGAGGGGCTAAATATGGGAGTTAATGTGACCTGCACTCCCCTCTACCCCTGCAAGAGTCGAAGCTCCTGAGAGGTGGCATAAAAGCCACCCATAATTAGAGCAGTCCCTGCCTGGGCTTTGGACAAGGGATCATACCTACTCTCTTGCTACTGATGTGAAGAAGATAATCACAAGCTGAGCCACTGAGACCAGTGCTTCTCAAACTTAAATGTGTATTTGAATCATCTGGGGATTTTGGTAAAGTGCAGACTCTGTTTTAGTAGGTCCAGGGTGCGGCCTAAGATCCCACATATCTAACAAGCCCCCAGGTAATGCTGTTGCTGCTGGTCTACAGACCACACTTTGAGTAGCAAAGGACTAGAGGCAGCAGTGGAGACGACACACAATGGAGGGTGCACATCCAGTTTCAGGGAGAATGTGTGCACAAAGTTACAGAACCCATTAAAGTGGAAATAGCCACCATTTTGTTATGGTTGTGAGGCAGTCATTTCCCGGTGGATTTACACCTTCCAGTAGCGTGGTGTGGTCGTTAAGCACTTGGATTCTGAAGCTTGACCTCCTGAGCTTTACCTCTCAGTAGGTCTGTGATCTTGGGCAAATCTTTTAACTTCCCTGCATCTCAGTTTCCTCATCTCTATAATGGAAATAAGACTATTGTGAGGAGGAGCTGAGTCAATAGATATAAAGTCCTTAGCACGTAACAGCATAGTAAGTGCTCAGTAAATGTTGCTATTCTTGTTGATAATACGCCCTTCTATAACAGTTGACATAGAAACACACAGAGGCTTAGTCTCCTCCTGGTACACAGTCAAAAATGTAACCCCCATCTCCCTCCCAAAAGACCTGTATCTTCTCTTTCAAATTCCTCCTACCCTCCTGCCCACTCCCACTCTCCCTCCCCTGGCCCTTGGCCCCAGTGTGGTCTGGATGGGCCCCACAGGGGCAGGGACAGGGACAGGACGTGGGGCTGTATCTGACAGGAACCTGAGGGGCTGGCCCGGGAGGGGATTGGGGCCCGGCTTCCTGAGAGGAGGATGGGCTAAGGCAGGCACACAGTGCCGGAGAAGATGCCCTCCTGGGCCCTCCTGGTGGTCACCTCCTGCCTCCTCCTGGCCCCCCAAAACCTGGCACAAGTCAGCAGCCAAGGTGAGGTGTGTGGAGGGTGGAGACCACTTGTACCCAGGAAAAGGGAGCCCTGGGAGGGGTGCAAGGTAGGAGGCTCCCACTAGTCCCCTACCCTTGCCCATAAACATGCCTGGGAGGACCCAGGGCCCAACTCACCAGCTGTTCCTCAGATACCTCCTTGCTGGCCTCGGATTCAGAGCCCCTGAAATGTTTCTCTCAAACCTTTGAGGACCTCACTTGCTTCTGGGATGAGGAAGAAGCAGCACCCAATGGAACATACCAGCTGCTGTATGCTTATCCAGGGTATGTGCTGGGCTGTGCCACACTCCCCTGTATCTGTCCTGTACTTACCTCAGCCGAACCCAGCCCCTGTACCTTCCCTGCATTTGGCCCTATAAGGGGACATGCCCTCAGTAGCTACTTAAAGAACAGATGTGCTTTGGATAGTACCAGTTCAGCCCCTGCATAACCCCCAATCCCACTTATCCCAGGCACTGAGAAGAAAAATGACAGTAATGGAAATAGAAGTTGGTCTTGGGCCCAGACTTGGGTCCTCAGAGCCTGTCATGGTGGCCATGTAGGTAGAACAGACTTCTCCTACTCCCACAGGGAGAAGCCCCGTGCCTGCCCTCTTAGTTTTGAGAATGTGCTGCCCTTTGGAACTCGATACGTGTGCCAGTTTCCAGCCCAGGATGAAGTTCGCCTCTTCTTTCCACTGCACCTCTGGGTGAAGAATATGTTTCTGAACCAGACTGTGACCCAGCGGGTGCTCTTTGTGGATAGTGTGGGTAAGGGCCATCCTCCTGTCACTCTGGCCCCTCTATTTGATGCCCTCATCCAGCTCCTAGGATCAGACTGGTTGTGCTCTCTTGGGGCAACATGGATGCCCTTCATTACCAGATGCTAGAGGCACCTCAAGATCCCCTTATCATTCTTCCCAGACTTGGCATCCAAAACTAGACTTCATTTCACACCAGAGACAACCTGTGCCCCACCCCCCATCATTAACCTATTCATCTACTCATTCAACAGTTACAGACTACCTACTATGTGCCAGGCACTGTGCTAGGTGACAAGGATACAGAAATGAAGAGATCCCTGCTCTTGAGGAGCACTGAGTCTAACAAACCTGAAAAGAGGCCACTGTTCTAGTGATGAAAGGAGAAAGGATAAGGAGTTTCCTTGCCCTGGCTTCCAGGAGAGCAATGGTCTGTGATCCTCTAGAACCCAGGGGCTGCCTGCAATCCAGCTTCCAGCTCCTCCCTCTACAGTCCATGGGTTGAACCATAGACTGTGGCACTCAGAGAGTTCTGATGTACCCTGTCTTGCCCTCAGGCCTGCCAGCTCCCCCAAATATCATTAAGGCTGTGGGCGGGAGCCAACCAGGGGAACTTCAGATCAGCTGGGAGACCCCAGCTCCCGAAATCAGTGCTTTCCTGAGGCACGAACTCCGCTATGGCCCCAAGGATCCCAGGAATTCCAGTGCTCTCACAGTCATGCAGCTGCTGCCCACAGAAACCTGCTGTCCAGCTCTGCAGAGACTAAACCCAGCCCCAGCTCCGCACCAGCCTCCGTGTGCTCAGCCCATGATGCCCCAACAGGATCGACCAGAGCAGACCTCCCCAACTAGAGAAGTATCCTGGCCTTCTTCTGCCCTACCTCCTATCTCCTACCCCTAATCTTGCCCCAAGAAAGAACAGGCTGTACTTCAGGGATTCCAGATTGGGTTGGTCTTTGGGGAGTTAGTATGGGCGTGGGAACCATGTCTATTTAGGAATCTCCCACTTTGGGTCATTCATACCAACAAAATTGAGTGTTTCAGGCCTTTGAGGTCATGGGGCTTTCCCTAAAAGTTCTGAACACCACTTGAAACCCACCTACCTGGCCCCTAGTCTGTGTGCATATCTATCCAGTGGGGAACTGGGCATCTCTCAACAGGTACACTGTGGGGCTTCAAATGTAAGAGATGGAGGCTGTCTTGGTTGAGAGGCAGACCTAGATTCTGAGGCTGGGATTCTTCTCCCAAGGCTTCATCTCTGACAGTGATGAGTGGAAGCTGCCTCATCTCAGGGCTCCAGCCTGGTAAATCCTACAAGCTCCAGCTGCGCAGCCAACCTGACGGGGTCTCCCTCCATGGCTCCTGGGGATCCTGGTCCCTCCCCACAACTGTGGACCTGCCTGGAGATGCAGGTGAGTCGACAAAAGAATGGGAAGATGGGGAGGAGATGGAAAAGATCTCTAGAGAGGCCTGGACTGGAAATGGAAGCTCTGAGAGCCACGGTCCTTCCTGATGACCTCAAACTTGCCACTGGACAGAGTGTACTGTATTCAAGGAGAGAACAATGAATGAAAGTAAATATTCCAAGTTATGTGTGAAGATGATCTGGATGCTCTGTAGAGCGGGAATGTGTTGGCCCTGATGGGACTTCCTTCTGTTAACTTAGTGGAGATTGGACTGCAGTGCTTTACCTTGAACCTGAAGAATGTTACCTGTCAGTGGCAGCAACAAAACCACACTAGCTCCCAAGGCTTCTTCTACCACAGCAGGGCGCGGTGCTGTCCCGGAAACAGGTGAGAGCTGAACTGCTGATTGAGCTTGATGTAGTGAGAGAGAGACAATCACACAGAGAGAGATTGTTCGTGGTCCTCTTCACTCCCCTCCTTTATCCCAAAGCCAACTGGCCTCCACGCCCTAATCCTCGGATAGATACTTTACCTTCTTAATCTCCCTCCATCCCCACTGGAATGCCTTGGTTTCGTTCAGATTTAATCATGTCACCTGGACCACTGCAACTGCCTATTTTCTCATTCACCTGCAATTTACCCCTCATGCTGCTGACAGAGTGACCTTTGTTAAACTCAAACTTTGAATGGTCTCCCCTACTCAAATAGGTACTGCAGCCCTCCATTATCTATCAAATCCAATCAAAACCTCGCCTTCAAGAATTACCACCAAGCACCTCACTGATCTGTCACCCCTCCCATATCCAATCTAAAACCATGTCTTATTGATTTTACCTATTAAATATCTCTAGAATCTGCCTGCTTTTCATCACTGCCATTCCCCTAGCTCACTTGGGCTACCAGGAAGACTTATTAACTGGGCACCTCTTGAATCCTCCAAATCATTCTCCACATAGGAACTGCAGTGATTTTTTTTTTTTTTTTTTTTTTTTTTTTTAGAGAGAGAGAGAGAGAGAGAGCTGGAACAAGTGAGTAGGGGAGGGGGGCAGAGGGAGAGAGAGAATCTTAAACAGGCTCCTGAGCTAAAATCAAGAGTTGATCAGACATTCAACTAACTGAGCCACTCAGATGCCCCTGGAGTGATCTTTTAAAGTGCAAACATGAATATAACACTCTTGGCTTTAAAGTCTTCAATAGCTTCCCACTAATCTTGGGGAAGGAAGGAAGGAAGGAAGGAAGGAAGGAAGGAAGGAAGGAAGGAAGGAAGGAAGGAAGAAAGGAAGGAAAGATAAAGAACCCTATTGTGGCCTTATAAAGTACCGAAAGACTTAGCCCCTACCTATGCCTTCAGCTTCACCTTACATTATGCTGTCTTTTCCTCTCTGACTCTTTGGTCCCCTGCTATCTGCCATAGTCTCTCCTGCCTCTGGGTCTTTGCACTTGCTATCTACCCAGCTCTCCTGTCTTAACTTCTACTTACCCTTCAATTTTCTTTTTTTTTTTTTTTCTTTTTAAAAAAATTTTTTTTTCAACGTTTTTTATTTATTTTTGGGACAGAGAGAGACAGAGCATGAACGGGGGAGGGGCAGAGAGAGAGGGAGACACAGAATCGGAAACAGGCTCCAGGCTCCGAGCCATCAGCCCAGAGCCTGACGCGGGGCTCGAACTCACGGACCGCGAGATCGTGACCTGGCTGAAGTCGGACGCTTAACCGACTGCGCCACCCAGGCGCCCCTACCCTTCAATTTTCAAGTCAAATGTCACCTCCTCAGGGAACCCTCCCCTGATCCTCCCCATTGGGTCCAATTATACATACTTATTGTACCATACACCTCTCCTTCTTAAGTACTTATCATAGTTACAATTTTACATTCATACTTTATGGAGTTATTTGACCGACATTATCACTCTTTCTCAGAACTCCAATTGAGAAAGGCTGATCTTGACTATACATGATCCCTAAGGGCAAAGTCAATGTCTGCTTTTACTCACCAATGTATTCTCACCTACCACAGTGCCTAGAACATAGAGGGTACTCAGTAAACAAATGTTAAATTAATGAATACTGAAAAGAACCACCATTAACAGCTTTAATGTATTCTTCCAGTTTTTCTATGTACTTAAACATGTCTATACACAACATTTAATTTTCAATATAAGTTGGATCCCATTATATTTGTGGTTTGCTAACTTACTTTCTTTACTTAAAAATATGTCTTGGAGGGGCGCCTGGGTGGCTCAGTTGCTTAAGCATCCAACTTCAGCTCAGGTCACGATCTCACAATTCATGAGTTCAAGCCCCACATTGGGCTCTGTGCTGACAGCGCAGAGCCTGCTTGGGATTCTCTCTCTCTCTCTCTCTCTCTCTCTCTCTGCCCCTCCCTCGCTCATGCTGTGTGTGTGTCTCTCTCTCAAAGATGAATAAACATTAAAAAAATTTTAGTATGTCTTGGAGCCCATTACAAAAAGATGTAACTCATTCTTTTAAATAACTGCACAGATTTCCATAGTCGAGAAGTGCCATGAATGGATTAAAGAGGAGCAAAACTGAAGTCATCATTTCTTCTACCAAAAGCTGCTCCTCCTTCTTTGTCCTCCACCCTACCATCAACTTGGTTTTTCAGGCCTGAAACATGGGAATCACTCTGGACTTCTGCCATTTCCCCACCCTCCAGATCCAATCAGAAATGGTCTTATTTCTACCTCTTCAGTAGCCCCTCAATCCATATATTTTACTCCACCCCCATTGTCACAACCCCAGTTCAGGTCCTCATCACCTCATACATGGAAACCATAAAAGTGTCCTAATAGATTTCCCTGCTTCTAGTCTGCCCTCACGAATTCTTTCCTACAACCTGCAGTTACAGTGATCTTCCCAAAGTACAATGCTAATTATGACAATTTTTCAGTTTAAAAGTCTTAAATGTCTCCATAATCACTGTAAGATTAAGCTCAAGCTCCTTACAAAGGTCATAAGGCCATCTATGACCTTAGTCTGCCCTCTCCCATTTACCACTCGCCACCAGGCCCTCTAAGCTAAGAGCATTCTGCACACTTCTAATTTCCCCCAAAGCACTATATCTCTTATCTGTGCACAAGCATGTGCCTCGTATGTCTCTTTGTCCCCTCTGCCTATCCTATTTACAGTCCAAGATGCAGTCTAAGCACTGCCTTGTCCAGGAAGTATTCTCTGACCCTCCCTGTCTGGGTTAGATTATCCTCCTTGATATGCCCCCCCCAACCAGCCAGTGCACACCACAGAAAAATACCATCTGTCTGTTTTTCTGCCTCTTCCACTGGAATGAGAGCTCCTTGATTATTCCTCTATGTATTCATAGTGCCCAGCACAGTGCCTGGCACATGGTATCAATTATTTGCTGAATAAAGAAGTAAACATATAAATATATTAATAAATAATTTTAGTAACAGCTAGCCATTTAGGCATTATAATCAGGAAGGAGACATGATTCACTTGTGCCATAAACGGTTATTGAGGGTGACTATGTGGCAGGCATTGGAATAGAGTAACAAATGAAACAGAAAAGTTTCCACAATGTTGGGGCTTACATTTTAGTCAGGGGGAAAGGAAGGAGTGACAAAGAAGTAAAGAAATCAAGAAACAAGGTTATATGGTAGAGACTAAGTGGGGTGGGGGGTGGGTGCTAATCTAGACTTTATGGTCTAGAGAACCTAGAGACCACACCTAAGTGGCAAAAAAGAATGAGTCACATGAAGACCTAGAGTCAGAGCAACCCAGGGCAAGGTGAAGTGCAAAGGCAGTACATGTGGCATATCCATAGCACAGAAAGAAGGCCCATGTGGATGAAGGGTGGTAAACGGGTGTGAGAATTATAGGAGAATGGCCAGGTAGGGAAGAGTTAAATCATATAGGGCCCTGTGGTCCCCGGTATGGAGTTTGGATTCAAGGTGGGACAGAGAGCCATTGAAGGATTTTAAGCAGAAGAGTGACGTGATGTGATTTTCATTTTAAAAAGATAGGTTTCTCTGTGAAATTATAAAGAAGTACAGACAGAAGCAGAGTCACCAGTTAGAACTTTGCCTTAATCCAGGCAGGAGACAGAGGTAGTTCATCTCACGTGGCAGTGTTAAAGATTTCAGTAAGTGGACAGATTTGTGATATATGCTGGACATTAGCAGATCAACACTTGGGAAGCAAATTCTGGTAGCTATGTGGAGAACAAACTGAAAGGAGTGGACAATGAAGGCAGTAAAGCCAGTTGGGGAGGATGTTGTAATAATGTTATAGTAAACTAATATATAGAGGTGACTAACAGAGCTGCTGTACAACAGATTAAAAACATAAGTATGTTTCCACCAGACAGATGAAGTCTCTTTGAAACAATCCAGTGAAGTAGGTGTTATTAATCCATTTTATCGATGAAGAAATGGAAGCAAAGATCAATCAAACAATCTACCAGAGTTGTATACCAATAAGCCAAGACATGAACTCTATAGCTCATGCTATTTTCATGTATCATCTAGCTCTTTCCCTAAGAGTTAGAGGCTGGACACCAAAGTAAAATTCAGAAAACAAAACACCATGGCAGGAAGACAGAGAAAGGTCTGGAAGCTGAGGGAGGAGTCACATTATGGTCCCTACATGCCATATCCCCTGTGGGATGGGAATTATCAGGATTAGTCTCTGATGCAGGCCTGATTCAATAACTCTATGGGGATGATTCTTAGGGACCCCATCTGGGAGAAGTGTGAAGAGGAGAAAAATCCAGGATTACAGCCCTCCCAGTTCTCTCGCTGCCACTTCAAGTCACGAAATGACAGTGTTATTCACATCCTTGTGGAGGTGACCACAGCCCAGGGTGCTGTTCACAGCTACTTGGGCTCCCCTTTCTGGATCCGCCAGGCTGGTAAGAACTTTCTTCCCTTCTCCTCCCACATAGTTCCTGCCCCGACCACTCCTGACCCCTTGCCCAGCATCACCAGTTCTGGTACTTCTGACCCATGGCCCTGGTGGCATGATATCTCATGCACAGAAGGGCTTAGGCCAGTCCTGCTGGCATCCCTGTAGTGCTCATCCCCACTCCAAACTTGCACTGGAGGGAGGTCTCCAGCGGGCAGCTGGAATTGGAATGGCAACACCCATCATCGTGGGGAGCCCGAGAGACCTGCTATCAGCTCCGATACACAGGAGAAGGCCATCAAGACTGGAAGGTACGATCGAGGGGAAAATGCCCACAGACGTCACTACACACGGTATTCCTGAGTTTTATTGGATCTGTTATCAAGAGTGAAGGTGTCCATGTATCTATGTCTGGGTTTGTAGATCTATGTTTATCTGATTCAACTGGTATCTTAATCTCTCTTTGACATTTGATACTGTTGACTACTGCCATTTAAAATTTTGCCTTCCCTTTGCCTTTGGGATCAGTTTCTCCGGATTCTCATACTATTTCTCTGGCTGAACCATCTCACTCTTTCCTGCTTTTATTCTCATTAACCACACATATATACAACTTCTTACCAGACAGCTCTACATAAAAGCCCCCAGGGGCATTTCAGACCCAGTATATCCAAAACTAAACTCATCTTCCTCCCCAAGCTTATTTTGCCTTTTTATTGAGGTATAAGTTACATTCAGTAAAGTACACAGATCTTAAATATACAATTAATTTGTACATGTATACACCCATGTAACTATTACCCACATCAAGATAAAGGTTATTTCTAGCATCCCAGAAGCTCCTTGTGCCCCTTACAGTCACACACACCCCCAAGGGAACTACTATTTTGACACCACTACTATTTTGATAAGTTTTCGCTGTTGTTGAACTTAACAAAATGGAACCATACAGTATTTCATCCTCAAACTTACTTCTCTGTTCCCTATCTGACAATGGCACTACCACTTACCCAGTTATCCAAGCCTGGAGTCGTACTGGACTCTTCTTCCTTTTCCCTTGTCCCTTCCCTCCATTTATCAACAAGTAAGTTGAGTTTTTTGTACCGACAGTCCTCACATCCCTACTACCACTGCCTTCGCCTCATCTTTGACCACCCAGCCTGGCCCTCCATGCTCTTAGCACACAGAACTACTCTGTAACCCCCAACCAAGCAACTCAGGCAGCCTGACATGCTTCTTCATGTTCCTATAGTCCCCTACTTATATCATCATTATAGCACTAATTACTTGTAATAATTTACTGGTTTGCATGTCTTCCTCATTAGACTTGTGAGAAACCATGTTTCATTCATCCTTTTCCCCAGTGCCCAGCCCAGCACTTGGCATATCACCAGCAGTTCCTAAGTGTTCGCCACATGATTGCTAGTCTCCCTGCCTGTCCACACGACGCTTGTTCTCTCTGTTTGGAATCTGTCCTTGTGCCCCCAGCACCTAGCATCCGCTCCTGGATGCGTGTTACTTGTGAACAATCTGTGTGGCCCTGAGTATCTGAATGTGCCCGGGGTTTCCATCGCCCGACCTGGACCCTGGTGAGCACCTCTGGCGGGATGTCCGCGTGTCCTGGTCAGTGTGTGCGTGCTTTGGGGTCAGGATGAGTAGTTAGTTCTCCGTGCAACGAGGTCTGTGTGCCAGCGTGTGTGTCGGGGCGCGTCTAAGGCCTGGCGTGCCTGGGGAGGGCGAGACCGCTGTCAGGGAGAGGCTCTCCGCCAGGATGCATGTTTTCTGTCAAGGAGGCTCGTTGAGGGGAGGGAGGGAGATCCCCGAAGATTCAAAGCTGTACGCTTCTGGCCAAAAGGATGCCAGGCTCTCGAGGCCGCGACGCCGGCAGGCCGCCGCCCGGGGCCTGCCCACCGGCTCCTTCCCCCTCCGCGCAGGTGCTGGAGCCGCCTCTCGGCGCCCGGGGAGAGACCCTGGAGCTGCGCCCGCGCTCCCGCTACCGCTTACAGCTCCGCGCCAGGCTCCACGGCCCCACCTACCAAGGCCCCTGGAGCGCCTGGTCAGATCCAGTGAGCGTAGACACTGCCTCCGAGACTGGTGAGGGCCCGGCCGGGGCAAGGCGCTCTGCGTCTGCGCTACTGGAGGGGCGCTGGCGCAGCGAGGGGCGGGCCGTGAGGGGCGGGGCCGGGGTGGGGTCTGGCCGGCCTGGGGGCGGGGCTCCAGCCTGGGGCGGCAGAGGTCTGACTGGTTTCGTCCCTTAGCCTGGATCTCCTTGGTGACCGCTCTGCTCGTGGTGCTGGGCCTCAGCACCCTCCTGGGCCTGCTGCTGCTGAGGTGGCAGTTTCCTGCGCACTACAGGTACCGCCCCGGTCACGCGGGAGACGGGACCGTGGTCCGGGTGGGGCCAGAAGCCTCTAAACAAGCATCCCAGGGTTTCTCAATGACACCCGCCCTCCCGAGGACCGCAGGGCCACACCTGTGGCTTCAGCCACCTCCGGCACGTCTCCCCTGGGAGTCGCACCGCCTGCTTACACTCTAACATGCCCGCTATCCTGGACACCTCAAACAACCCCACCTCCTGGCTCCTCATCTCAGCAACAAGGCTTCTGTCTGTCCACCCATCGCTCAGACCAGAACACTGGACACCTCCCTCCCCTTTATCTAGTCTGGCCTGGTCTGGTCATTCCACCTCCTAAACCTCCCTCAAATAGTGGCCCCCTTTTTCTAGCCCTACAGACACTACCGGGCTCACTGAAACAGAACCTCTTCTCCCTCCAATCTAGCCTCTCACAGCCACCCAAATAGTCTCTTTAAAATGCACACATGGATTGGCTACTCTCCTACTTAAGTCTCATGACTAGCTCCCCAGGGTAGAGTCCAGACTCTGGAATGACAAGCAAGGCTCTGTAAAATCTGGCCCCTGCCAGAATTTGCACCCCCTCACCCCCACACTGTGCTTCAGCCTTGCCAAACTGTTGGTGATTTCCTCCACAAATCAAGTGGTTTTACTTCTCAGTGCAGGGGATATGATGTCCCCTCTGCCAGGAATACCCTCCCTGGATGACTAATACCCTTTTACCTTTAAATAACTTTCTCCACCAACTCCTAGAAAACTTTCCTAACCCTAGCCTCTTGGCTACTCTCTTTGTGCCCAGTACAGACTTCTATCACAGTACCAGTAGCATTTTACGGTATTTATTTCTTTATATGTCTTCCCTCTACCTTGCTTGGTCATCTTTAAATCCTCAGCACAAAGCCTGCCAAATAGCACATCCTTAAATAAATATTATTAATGACTTGTTTATATGGGAAGACTAAGGCTGAGAAGAAATGCCATTGGAAGTTATAAACAACTAAAGAGAGAGAAAACAAACAAAAACATTAGGATAGCATCCTTACGCTTCAGTCCCTCCATTGGTAACATCTCTTGGTTCTTGAAGGCCTAGCTCAAAAGACAAGTCCTCCAAGCAGCCTCTTTTGGTGACCCTAGGCTAGGTTAGATGTCCCTCCTCTGTGCTCCCATCTCTCCTTGAACATACATGTCTTTCTTTGAATTTTTAATCCACTCATATGTATGAGCAGACCAGATTGTAGCCTCTATGCAGGTAATCAGACCCAACAAAAAAATTGGGGGAGAGGAGGAAGGTGATGCTGCTGAACCAGGCATACTCAGTTCCTTGTCCCCAGTTTGCCAGATAAATCACTCCTCCCCTTGGAGAGATACGAATGAGGTAGCAAAAGAAGCCTGAAATGTTCAGCTAAAGTCTTTCCATGTGGAAATATGAGCCGAAAGAATTGGAGGTTCCCCCAACATACCTTAATCCATACTCTTCCCAGAGAGACCACCTTCCCCAGTGACTTAGTAATAAACCCCTCTGGTTCTCTTCATTCACCCATTCAGCTAATTTTTTGAGCACCTACTCTGGGCCAGATAGTGTTCTATACCCTGGAGGACTGAGCAAATAGACAAACTCTTTGTGCTCATGGAGTTTATATTTTAGTGGAGTGAGACAGACACCGCCCCCCCCCCCGGCAAAATGTGTAATAATATAATACATATACAATAAGTGCTATAAAGAAAAATAAAGCAGAGCGGGAAATAGGGATGGGGAAGGGAGGTGATAGTATTTTAGACATGGCAGTCAGAGAAGGCCTCTCTGACAGGATGACATTTGAGCAGAGGCCCAAATGAAATGAGGAAACAAATCAAGAGGCAGAGAAAATGGCAAGTACAAAGGCGCTGAAGCAGGGGTGTTTGAGGATACTCAAACCCCTTTTTTGAAACTCCCCACCACTGACTGCCCTTCCCTCCTTTTCACCTATGCTCCTCTACCTTCCTTTATTGCCTTGACTACACTCTTACCTCTCCGAGCCTTACTCCCTGATCTCAGCTGCACGCCCACCTCAGTGGTCTCCTCCTCCCTCCTAATTCACTCCTGTAACTCAGTCTCCTTCTCTTCCTTCTCCCCAAGGAGTCTGAAGCATGCCCTGTGGCCCTCACTTCCAGACCTGCACCGGGTCCTAGCCCAGTACCTTAGGGATACTGCAGCACTGAGTCCAGTGAGTGCATTCCCTTCCACCCTCCCCACCACCAGCCCTGCCTGCACCCGGACCCTTTCCCCACGTACGCTTTTCCAAGACCCCTGCCCACCAGCATACCATCCCTAAGCTCTACCCCCAGCCTAACCCTCCTTCCTGCACAATCCAGGTCTTCCCCCCCCAGGACCTGCTCTAATCTGGACTCCTTCCCCCCCCCCCCCCCCCCGCCCATCTCTCCCAGCCCAAGACTGCAGTCTCAGATGCCTGTGAGGAAGTGGAACCCAGCCCCCTTGAAATTCTACCCAAGTCCTCAGAGAAGACTCCCGTGGCCCTGTGTTCCTCCCAGGCCCAGATGGACTACCGAAGACTGCCTCCTTCTTGCCTGGGGACCATGCCTCTGTCTGTGTGCCCACCAATGGCTGAGATGGGGTCTTATTGTACCACTCACATTGCCAACCATTCCTACTTACCTCTAAGCTGCTGGCAGGCCCCTCTCTCCCAGTACCCTGGACAGATCCAAACCCACCAGACCTCTTTTCCCAACCTCCCTACCCACTCCAACCCCACAACACAAACCTCTCAGACCTCACGTCCATCCCCCTCTGTCTGTCCTCATAGTTGGGCTCCACGACACTGACCACTGATGACGACCTTTGGTACTGCTGCTGACATAAAGCCAGGACCCTCGCTTCTCACGCCAGGCTCATTTGACCAAGCTGTTCTAATTTTCACCCGTTTTCTCTCTCCTCTCTAATGCTGGACTCCTTGAAAAGACATCTCCACATCCCCACTTCCCATTTGCTCTTCAGACTAGTTAGTTCCCCTACTTTGCTAAGGAAACTACCCAGGCAGAGTTCACTTCAAACTATGAAATTGCAAGATCAAGTAGGATCTTATCAGTCCTCAATTTATTTGATCTCTCTGTGGCATCTGTCATGGTAGCTACTCATTTCCCCTTTAAATTCTCTCCTACCTTGGCTTCCATAATATTGCCATCTCTCCTGGCTCTGAGTATAGGAGTAGTGAAAGCATAAACTCTGGAATCAGAACTGGGTTCAATTCCTCTCTTACCCACTTGTTAGCTGTGTGACCTTGGGCACATAACTTAAAGTCTTTGAGCCTTGGTTTCTTGTTTATTAAAATAGGGATAACGACAGAACCTCACAGACTTGTGAAGAGAATTGAGATAACCCAAATACAGCACAATGCCTAGGACATAGTAAGTGTTTAATATATCTGAACTATTGTAATTATTCCTTCCTATTATTCTCTTATCCAGGCATGTTTTCCACCCCTTAATTATTATAGTTCTTCAAGAGTCTATTGATTTTCCTATAAGCTGATCATTCCAAAGTTCTTATCTGCAGCCCTGACTTCTACTACAGTACCTGTGATGCTTTATGCAAGTGACTGTTTACATGTTTGTCTCCCACTACTAGATTGTGAGCTCCTTGAAGGCAAGCAATGTGATTTATTTGTCTTTTCCCCCCAGCACCTAGAGCAGTGCTTGGCGCATGGGAGTAGGCCTTCAATAAATGTTTTCTAAATGAAGAAAATCTTTCTGGACAATGCCCCCTTAACCTCATGCCAAGCTCCCTCATTCTCTAAGCCATTCATTTTCAGCAGTAAATGTGCTTAGGCCATTCTGTTTATAGATTCCCCTGACTCATTCAAATTCACAAATAAATGGTATTTTTTGCTGGCTCCAAACATACCCACTGTATTAGTCAGGGTCTTGGCAGAAAGAGTACACTCGAACTGGGCATCTTGATGAGTTTAATAAAGGCCATAGTTATAAAGATAAGGCAGGATTTAGGAAAACCATCAAGGACTAGTGCAGCACCCGAGCCCTAGCAATAACTGGGAGCTGGTACCACCCCTAGGCATCAAGGGGTAAGGGGGGAGTGTGGTTACCAGATAGTGAGAGAGTAGCTCTAAGAGAGGGCTGCCTGACAGGAGCAGTGGCCTTTGGTAGAAAGATACAACCAACCTGTAGGGACATGGCAGGGAGGGAGCCGGGAATAAATAGCTCATGCTCACTCTACCCCCATCCTCTGTTCTCCTCTGTATTAGTTTGCTAGCACTGCTGTAACAAAGTACCACAAAGTTGGTGGCTTAAACAACAGAAATGTATTGTCTCACGGTTCTGGAGCCTGGAAGTTCAGGGTGTCATTAGGGTTGGTTCCTTCCAAGAGCTGTGAGGAACAATCTGTTCCGGGTCTCTCCCCTAGCTTCTGGTGGGTTTCCTGGCAATCTTGGTGTTCCTCGGCTTCTAGAAGCATCACCCCCAACTCTGTCTTTATCTTCACATGGCATTCTCCTGTGTGTATCTGTGTCTAAGCTTCCCCATTTTATAAGGACACCAGTTTCACTGGATTAGGGCCCACTGAAACAACCTCATCTTAACTAATTATATCTGCAATGATCCCTATTTCCAAATAAGGTTCCACTCTGGAGTATTGGGGTTAGGAATTCAACATATGAATTGGTGGGGGGTGGGGAGACGCAATTTAATCCATAGTATCCTCCCATTTGTGGAACCCAAACAGAAACCAAAGCCCAAGGTAATCCATTGAGGTAAGCCATATAAATCAGCCTCACAGGGTACAGCGCATGGTAGATAGGGACAAAGAGTGGGTCTGAATGGGACAAATGGATGACATCCAGTATACTTGTTTTCCAGAATTCCTTCCACTAGCTATGGTCAAGGCTCCAACTCTATTCCTAGGGACTCAAGACTAAGATTAGAGCCAAACCACTAAACTTCTCACCTTTACACCCACTCAGCCATCATGTCCTCACCACTTTTACTTCCTAGGGTCCATCTCCTCCATCTCTACTGAGCTATTGCTACAGCCTTCCAACTAATATCTCTGCCTCCAGTATCTCTCCTTAAACCCAACCTGTATGTTACCTCCAGACTGACTTTCCTATTCATCCCACTCCATACCTCTAAATCTTTAGCTTCACTCTTCAGAACCTGATCTCCTCCTCTTCTAGTGTTTCCCTACATTAGGATTAAAAGTGTTAACACAACGCAAAGCACATAGTAAATACTCAGTGTTTATTGAGCTATTTTTATTATCCCAACTGGGCTCTTCTACCCCCTGGATGTCACCAAATTTTATTCCTTCCATACCCTTTGCTTTCCTAGATTCAAGTCCTTCAGGTGGGAGTTCCCCCATCTAATCAGCAACTTGGCCTCTAATTATCCTTCTTTAAAGCCTTGTTCTCCTTCCTTCCAGCCTAAGACTAGTGCAGTACCCCAGCACTAGCAATGGTGGGGAGTGGGACTACCCCTAGGCATCAAGGAGGGGGGGGAGGGGAGTGTGGTTACTAGATTGTGAGAGAGTAGCTCTAAGAGAGGGCTGCCTGACAGGAGCAGTGACCTTTGGTAGACTAGAAAGCCTTCTTTCTTTCCTAGACTGGAAAGCTCCCTGTGTTTTCTATCCCACTTCTTCCTGGGTAAGGTAACCCAGGCACCTTGTTCTATCAGCTGGCCCTTGCCTGACTTCTTTCACCTTCCTTGGCTCTTTTGCCTTCACCTTCAAATATGCATAGGCCTGTTGGTACTGGTTCCCTCAAGTTCCCATGCTCTGCCCCTTTCTCAGTCCCAAATTTCTCACATAAGTATCCCATGCTTGCTGCCTCTACTCTGTCCCCACCCCCACCCTTCTTTCTGCTGCCCCTTCCCCAAGTATGCATTCTTCTGATCCAGCTCTCTCCCAGGTCACTGATGACTTATATGTCAGTGGCCAAATCTGGCCTTTTCTGTCATGATTCTTCTTGACCATTTTGCATATATGAAATTCCTCCCCCTTGAAGGTCCATGTCAGTATAATCTCCACTGGCTTCTTTCATTCTTTTATTTTAAAATGTATGAATTCCCCAAGTTTGTCCCCTTACTTACCCTTTCCTTTTTCTCTACAGTTTCCCTTACTCCAGAAGCTTGCTGGCCCTGTCCTGCATTCAGATATGTTTTGTTTGGCCCTTCCCTATACAGAAACTCACTGATTCCACAATGCCCAGCAGATAGAGTTCAAACTCCTTAGCTTCACATTTGAGGCCCTGACCAGCCTGACTCTAGATAACCTTTTCTCTGGGTTTCAGGGGCTCCCAGTTGCCAACCCCAAGTCGTCTAGGTAATTGGAAATAAACAACAACAAACAGGAATGCTTCAAAGTCAAAGATAATAACGATAGTAAGTTTGGGCTAAGAGCCCTAGATTTTTCTCTATCATCATCAGAGTTAATCTAAGGTAATGATTGAAAACATGATTTTTCTAGCCTCTCTCTGGGACAGTATAGCATTTGGTTAGGAGTGCAGGGGCTAGCCAGATAGTTTGGCTCCACTATTTATTTTGGGCTATATGCCTTTGAGCACATTTCTAACCTTTTTCTGACCCAGTTTCTTTCTCTATCAAAAGGAGATAGAGTATCTGCCCTATGGGATTAAGGATTAAGCTCAATAATGTGTGTAAACTGTTTAAACACAGTCGTTAGTAGATGGCCAATAAATGGTACCCATTATTATCTTTATTATTGCTGCTTCACCTCTAAGCACATTCGCACAATTCATTCAAGTCATTATTAGCAGATTTGACTGAATGGGAGTCAAACCTGGCTTCCCACAAACTGTGTGGTCACAGGCAAATCCCTTCCCTGGGCCTTGGGTTTTTCCATCTGTAAAATAGGGGTATGTTGCCAGAATGGGGAGGATGCACCACGCACAAGTTAGCCTAGTGGATCTTCAAAATTCCTGACACCTCTAAAGCCCCATGGGGGTAAAGCCACAATGTCTTTCAGAAGGCAGTTCAATCCTATCTCCAGACAGGCAAGTCTGAATCCTGATCTTTTTTCTTAACCTTAAAGAATTCATCCCTTTTTCAGCTTCATTTTCCCTGTTTGTAAAACAACAACAAAACAGTTTTTTAAAACTAACACACGTGGGGCGCCTGGGTGGCTCAGTCAGTTGAGAGTCTGGCTCAGGTCAAGATCCCAGGGTCTACGGATAGAGCCCCACATCCGGTTCCCTCAGAGAAACCCTGTTTAGGATTCTCTCTCTCCCTCTCCCTCTGCCCCTCCGCCCCCTCTCAAAAAACAAAAACAAACAAACAAACAAACAAACAAACAAAAACCCCACACACGTTACGTCCTTCCTGGCAGTGTTCCTACAGGCACCAAACTAACTAGGTCTGACCTTCTTTCTGCTCCTAAGCTTCTCAACTCGTTCCCCACTCCTACCCACCTGCCTCCTTTCCCTTCTCTGAAGGGCTCAAGTGCTTTAGGTCACTTCTGCACTTCTGCATCATAAATACGATCCACATGGACGCTTTAACTATGAAGGGCCGAAGAGGGCAAGCTAAAGAATGAATGGAAGCGACTCCGGAATGCAGCGGCAGCTCAGGCCCCGCCCCCAGGCGCGCCCCTCCCCGCCCCTCTCTCTTTCCGACACCAGTTCTCTGGAGACAGGCCTCAACTCTCTCTCTTCAAATCACGCTCCATGACTGGATTCTCGTGAGACCTGTGACTTGCACCGGAACACCCGCCTCCTGTGCCGTGAAAGGCCAATGGGTGAAGGCGACGGTTGCGACGGTTGGGTTTTGAAGGAGCCAATGAGTGCTCAGAGCGGAGAGTTTAAGAAGCGGAGGCCGGCACTGCAGAGACCGGTCTGGGATCGGAATCTAATCGGAGCTGGAGGTAAGGGCCTTGTGGGTCGAGCTGGGGTGGGTATGCAGCCCGTGCTCCGAGACCCGGACGGGCTGGGGCCGACTTGGTTCTGAGTGTGTGGCCGGCGGTCCCCCAGGCAGAGCACGGTCGCCTCTTCCTCAGGGCTCCGCGGGCATCCACTCCAAGGACCCCTTCTCCTGCAGACGCTCCCATGGCGCAGTTCGTGTTCGAGAGTGACCTGCACTCGTTGCTGCAGCTGGATGCACCCATCCCCAATGCACCCCCTGCGCGCTGGCAGCGCAAAGCTAAGGAAGCTGCGGGACCGGCCCCCTCACCCATGCGGGCCGCCAACCGATCCCACAGCGCAGGCAGGACCCCAAGCCGAACACCCGGTCAGTGGGGTGCGGCAGGACACGGGGAGGAAGAGGGAAGGGCTGAGAGCGGCCTTCAGGCCTCCTCCCTCAGGAGACTGCTCAGACTCTGGCTTCCCTCTCCCCGGCCCAGGCAAATCTAGCTCCAAGGCACAGACCACTCCCAGCAAACCTGGTGGTGACCGCTATATCCCCCATCGCAGCGCTTCCCAGATGGAAGTGGCCAGTTTCCTCCTAAGCAAGGAGAACCAGCCTGAAAATAGCCAGACGCCCACCAAGAAGGTATGTGGCCCAGAGGGGCTTAAGGCAAGAGTGTACTTTGTGTAACTCTGTGTACTTTGGATCATGCCATCCTGCCTCACCACCACCCTTTGTGCCAGGAACATCAGAAAGCCTGGGCTTTGAATCTGAACGGCTTTGATGTGGAGGAAGCCAAGATCCTTCGGCTCAGTGGAAAACCACAAAATGCCCCAGAGGGTAAGACCTGAAGTTCTTCCTTCTTGGAGGGAGGTGTTGGCCCATTCCCAGGGTTAAGGGGAGATGCCTGTCTGCTCTTCCCACCTAAGACTGAAGGGAGGGGAGGTGCGTCTCTGGCCTTCCTCACCAGGAGCAGGGGAGGAGTCAGTTTTCCCACTGTCAAGATGTATTCGGTTGCCACAGGTTACCAGAACAGACTGAAAGTGCTTTATAGCCAGAAGGCCACGCCTGGCTCCAGCCGGAAGACCTGCCGTTACATTCCTTCCCTACCAGACCGTATCTTGGACGCCCCTGAAATCCGGAATGACTACTGTAAGTGCAGCCTTCCCTTTGCCCATTGGACAGAGGAAGAGGGCCTGGGGACCAGACGAACAAGGAAGCTCATTCTCCTCCCTTTCCCTGCTCTGGCAGACCTGAACCTTGTGGACTGGAGCTCTGGGAATGTACTGGCTGTGGCGTTAGACAACAGCGTGTACTTGTGGAGTGCTAGCTCTGGTGACATATTGCAGCTGCTGCAAATGGAGCAGCCTGGGGACTATATATCTTCTGTGGCCTGGATAAAAGAGGGCAACTACCTAGCTGTGGGCACCAGCAGTGCCGAGGTGCAGGTGAGACTTATCCCTGTGCTGCAGTTCTGTTGTGCCCAGACAGGGGGCTTGTCCAGCAGGAGGATGTTAATGGCAAGTTGCAATCTCTGATCCTAGCAGCCTTCTCTCTCTAGCTATGGGATGTGCAGCAGCAGAAGCGGCTTCGAAACATGACCAGTCATTCGGCTCGAGTGGGCTCCCTATGCTGGAACAGCTATATCCTGTCCAGGTTAGTGGTTTTAGCTAGTCTGTTGTAAAATCAATGTGCGATTTTTGCCAGCTCTCCCCAGATGTACACCTCTGAATGGAAGCAGTTCAGTCCTGCTGGCAGTGTTTGGCCCTGCCACAGAACCTGATTCCCTTCTTCCCTCCTGCAGCGGCTCACGCTCTGGCCATATCCACCACCATGATGTTCGGGTAGCAGAACACCATGTGGCCACACTGACCGGCCACAGCCAGGAGGTGTGTGGGCTGCGCTGGGCCCCAGACGGACGACATTTGGCCAGTGGTGGCAACGATAACGTGGTCAATGTGTGGCCTAGTGCTCCTGGAGAGGGTGGCTGGGTTCCCCTGCAGACATTCACCCAGCATCAAGGGGCTGTCAAGGTGAGAATGGGGCTAGGTTGGGTCCTCTGCTTACCCTCACCCAGAACCTGGGGACTGTTAAGGGGAGATGGGACAGCAGGATTAGATGGGATAACCCTGTGACCAGTGTCTAGCTCTAGTACCTGCTGACCCCACCTTTATCCTACCTAGGCTGTAGCCTGGTGTCCCTGGCAGTCCAACGTCCTGGCAACTGGAGGGGGTACCAGTGACCGACACATTCGCATCTGGAACGTCTGCTCTGGGGCGTGTCTGAGTGCTGTGGATGCCCAATCCCAGGTAGTCTTTTACCTGTTCCAGCCCCTCCCTCCCAGAAGGTGTTCTCACTCTGTGTGGTCTTCCGTGGGCAACTGTGTTCCTTCCGGTGGCTTCATCAACTCTATGCCCGATGGTTTCCAAAATTCTGACTCCGCTCTCATTCATGATCTCCAGGCCACACTTCTGTCTGTGGCTTGACTCCAACCTCAGGTCCTATAGGTGGCACCATCCTAATATGCCCTAAATTAAATTTGTCACTTCTTATTTCCCTGAAATGTGTTCCTCCTCCTCTTAATTGTTTGAGAGGGATAGAACTTACTCAGAAATCTGGAGAACTTCCTAGAATCTTTCATTATCTTCCCTTAGTCACCAAGACACATCATTTTTGCCTCAGAATATCATTCACGTGTGTCTCTCCCCTAAGCCTCACTTTTCTTCTCACTGGAGGCCCCCTGCACTGGTCTCACAGCATTCTTTTCTTATCTTCTGCAGTCTGTCCTCTGCACTGGGTCTGGGTGGTCTGTGACTGTGCTAAAGCCCTGCAGTAGCTCCCTATCACCTACAGCAACTTAATCCACATCCATTGGAATGAAATTTGAAGCCCTTGATGGTGGGTCTCCCACCCACTCCAGGTTCCTCCCCTTCTACCCTCCTCTCCCCCATGCAGCCTTCATTCTAGACTTTGACTCTGGAGCCAGAGTTCAAATTCTGGCTCTGTCACCTTCTAGACTCGCATGTGATCTTAGGCAACTTGCTGAAGTTCCTTCTGCTTGATTCTTTACCTGTAAAATGGATAACAATTTTTTAACTCTGAAAAAACTTTTGTAAGAACTGTGGTTATTCAAGTCTGAGTCTGTGACACCTGGCAGGGTGCCTAATGCTCGAATGGAGTTAGTTCTGATTTGAGTAGCATCGGCTCTGTTGAGCCCACATGCCATTCTCTCTCCACAGGTGTGCTCCATCCTCTGGTCTCCCCACTACAAGGAGCTCATCTCGGGCCACGGCTTTGCCCAGAACCAGTTGGTTATTTGGAAATACCCAACCATGGCCAAGGTGGCTGAGCTTAAAGGTAGGTTCCAAATAACAGGAGCCAGACACAAAAGGCCACACACATATCATATGACTGTTGAAATGTCCAGAAGAGGCAAATGCAAAGAAATAAAAACAGACTGATGGTTGCTAGGGGCTATGGGGAGAAGGTGGTGAGGAGTGATGAAAATGTTCTGGAATTACTGTTGTGATGGTTGCACAACTTTGGGAATACTAAAAGCCAATGAATTGCATACTTTAAAAGGATGAGTTTTATGGTATGTGAATTAAATACCTCAGAGGTGTTTAAAAAAAAAAAAAAAAAAGGTAGGTGGCCCTCAATATTGGAGGCTGTAGGTATGTCTACATTCCTATGCTCTACTCTCACTTTTTTCATCCTCACGCCCCAGGTCACACTGCCCGGGTCCTAAGTCTGACCATGAGCCCAGACGGGGCCACGGTGGCATCGGCAGCAGCAGATGAGACCCTGAGGCTATGGCGCTGCTTTGAGTTGGACCCGGCACGGCGGCGGGAGCGGGAGAAAGCCAGTGCAGCCAAAAGCAGTCTCATTCACCAAGGCATCCGTTGAGGACCAACTCATCACCTCAGTTTTTTGTTTTTGTTTTTTATTTTTCTAATAAAGTCATGTCTCTCTCTCTTCTCCTTGCATGACCTCTGTCCCAGCCTTCCCAGAGCCTCCTCTCTGCTGTCTGTCATCAGAGAGCCAGAACCATCCCTCCTGTTTGCAGATAATAAGGCTAGCACCTCTTTCATTCACACATGTACACACACAGCCTCGGTGGTTTTCTCTGTCACTTTTAATGGAGACATAAGCGAGGGAGCAGCCTCCACAGGCTGTATTCCCAGGCCCCCCACCCACCCTGACCTTTGGCCAAGAAGCTTCTGCTTCAGCGTGGGTAGAGGAGGGATCCTGGGTCCACAGTGACAGATTATTGCTGACCTCTTCGGTGTGAGGAAAAAGGCCACAAGACCCTGGTTGAGGGCCAGTCCTGAGTGCTCCTCTCCCAAGTTTAAGGCAGGGAGGGGGAAATAAGCATCCAGCCCTTTCAAGCCCCCAGCTCCAGAGTGGCAGAGGGCAATGAGGCCACATCCTTGGAGCTGGCCAGGAGAAGTGGGTGAGGAACGGAAGCTGTGGTCCCTGTGTACCAGCTGTGGGGAGGGGAGGACCTGTCCCCTGCTCAGTCCTGACCACATAAGCCCTGGTCACAGGTATAGGTGGGAAGAAAAATGTCAGATGCTGCCCAAGGCACAGTCCTGAGGCACTTAGGTGGGCGCCTAGGTAGGCCATGTTTCTCAGTTGGCCTTGACTTTGGCAGTACCTGGAGCTCCATTTTGCTGAAGTACACGGGGGAGCCGTTTGCCTTTGGTGTAGGAGTGATACCAGAAGTTGGAGAACAGCACGAAGAAGATGGTACCGTACATCCAGATGAGGTGGATGATGACCGGATACTGGTAGTTACAGCTAGGCATGAAGTAGTATTGGGAGATGTGCAGGGAGACCAGGACGAACTGGATCTAGAATGGAGGAAGGCAAGGGTCAGAGGGAACAGTGAGAGGTGGCAGAGAAAGACTGAATGTGGAGTGTGGAGGGATGGGGTCAAAGGTAAGGCAGGTTGGATAAAGGTAGGATCCAGACCAGAAGGTTGGGACAGTTATGGGCCAGGCCCCTCACCAGCTGGATGGCTGTCATGTGCTTTTTCCACCACAGGTAAGGCTGAGCCACAGGGCCAAGGGCAGACAACCCATAGTACAGGTACATGACGACATGCACAGAGGAGTTGATCATGGCGTGGAAAGAGCCCATTCCTCCTGTGAGGGTACAATGAACGAGGTCAGAAGAATTGAGCTGCTGGTCCTCAATGCCCGCCCTTCTTCCCCCGGTGGCCTTCACCACTCACCTGGGGCAATTTTTACCCCCCACCACCAGCTCCAAGGAAGCACTGAGTGGTGGAAGACATGTAGAAAGGTCACCTGTCCGTCTTTTTTCCGGAGGATAAAGATCACCTGAGAAGAGTGGGGAAAGGAAAGGGGTTTCTGAGCCAGGGCCTCTCCTTTCTCCCTACAGGTTCTCACCTCTCCTATAACCACTCACCGTGTCCATCAGTTCGATGAACTTGGAGAAGAGGAAGAGCCAGGCCACTCGAACCATCTGCAAGAAGTCAGGCAGCCTTAGGACACCCATGCTACTCCAAAAACTTCCCTAAATTGGGCCAGGAGCCCAAGTCACACCCAAACTCCTATCCCCAGGTTGCTTATAACCTAGCCACCCCACACTACGCCTGTCCCTACTTACCCTTAGTGCCTCCGGGCTGTTGGAATAGTCCACAGGATCGCAGCGCCAGGTGTAAGTACTCAGCCAGCCAGACATCAAGAACTAGGAAGGGGTGTGGATTAGACCACCAGAGTTCCACCCTGCCCAATCCCTCTTGCTATCTAGCTGAAGAAATGGATTTCGGCCTCTCTGGAAAGGAGATGCCATGCTCTGGCCACAAGGCCTGCCCCTTATCCTGCCAGCAGGAATTAAAACCTAGACATGCCAGGGGCCCACCTCATAGACAATGTAGAGGGAGAGCGCCACCAGGGAGAAGTTGTAGACAATCATGAAGCCCCGGAGCTGGAAGGGCTTCCGATTGGCCATGATGCGAGGCCCAAGTGAGAGAACGAAGTACACGTAGGTCAGGAGGATGGAGGTCATTAGCAGGGGGGACCCCATCAGAGGGTAGCCCTGGACCCGAGGATCTGTAGAATAAGGGTCAAGGAGTCAGAAAGGGTCACGGGGTCCCAAAGGGTGCCCACCAGGTGTACAGACATGGGGCCAGGTCACAAAGGGTCAACGGGTTCACAGGGACTCTCCATTAGGAGACAGCCCTAGATCCAGGGATCCCAGGACAGGAGAAAAGAAGGGTAGACGGCATCTTACCTGCATACTTCATCATCTCCTGGTACAAGTTCACAACTGCCTCCATCCTGGCTAAGGATTCTGGGGAGGTATGGAGGGTGGGTGTCAGGGCTGACCGTGCCCCCATCCCACCCTTGACCCACAGACAGGAAGCAGACCAGATGAGACAACTCCCGACACCTCCCTGCATAAAGGACAGAAGACTGACAGGAAGGAATTGCTGGGGATTGGGGGTAGGAAGCCGTCTGGCCAGGGCACCGCTTCCCCGCACATCCCGCCTGCCTGCTGGGAAGGACAGATCCCGCCCTCCGCTCCACACCTCACTAGCCTCCCCTCACTCTCTGCTCCTTCAGAGATTCTCACCCCCAGACCTCTCCTCCCCTCTTTCACTGCAGGGGAACTCTCCAAGTCCGGTCTCTTTCCGGAGAGTCTTACCTCTCCTCTCCGGAATGACCGCTTCTCCCTTCCCCACCAGTCTCCCACCTCTCCAGCTCTGGTTCTGTCTTCTCCCCAGGGATCCTCCCCTTCAACCGCTCCGGTCCACCTTCGGGATGCTGGTCTCTCGGGACGCCGGTTCCCTCCTGCCCCTTCCTCCTCTCCTCTGCCCTCCCGGGCTCTCACCTCCAGCGTCTCTCGCAACTCCTGGCTCTCCTCCTCTCCGGCACCCCTTCCAGCCCTTCCACTCCGGAGCCTTTGAGACTGAGGAGCCTTTGAGACTCCAGCCCCGGCTCCACCTGTCTGACTAGATCTGGCAGAGCCCCGCCCTCCGCCCGCCCCCGCTGCACTGCGCATGAGGTGGAGGGTGGGGCCAGGCCACAGGTCAGGGCCCGGAGGAGCAGGACCCACCAGGATTGAGAAAGCCAAGTAAAGCATGGGGCTCACCACCTACCCACCCACCCACCCTGGACAGCCAGATGACCTAAAGCTCTAGCTTAGTTTTGAGTCAGAAACCTCACGGGACTTCAGCCCAGGGCTCACCTTGGCCCCAAGAGAACTGCTGAAAACCCACACCCAGCATCTTCTCCTAAACTAGCCAGAAAGTCTCAGTTTGTCCTGCTTCAGAATGGGTGCAATCACCCTTCTCTCCCTGGGAGGGGCAGGGAAGCCAGTGGCATGTGAGGAGGTGGGTGAGTGGGGGAGGTCTCAGGAATCTTCCCCTCCTTTAGGGAGGGTCCTAATGAGCTAGGCCCTCTCCCCCTCAGAGCCTGAAGGAATGTCGGGGGAGGGCGCACTGGGACACAAAAGCTCTGGCCGGTCCCCAGGAGAGCCTGGGATGCCGGGGCGGTCCCTGAGGGACGAGCCTTGCCCTAAAACGGCCAGGGCAGCAGATGCTCTGCGAGCTGCCTGCCCGCCAGTCTGCCAGGTTCCCTCCGTCCAGACAACAACGTGAAAAATACAACGAGTGAAAAATACACCTTCTGACACATCCACTGAGGCTGCACCCGTGCCCCTCCCACACTCACGGGGCACACATCTCACAGATGCTCCCCCAGCCTCCGTGACGACCCCCAGCTGCCCCCACCACTGTCAGGCCCCAAGTCCTCCTGTATGCACAGAGCGCCTCTAGCATGGCTCTCCCCACCACCACCATCGACAGACTGACCACCGCCTCCCCCCCCACCAGCGCACATATGTACACACGGAGCCCTCACACCTCCTGCTGGTGACAACCACCCTCCTCTGACACACCACCCAAACAAGCCTCCACGGACTTTGACATGCAGTTCCTGATACTCAGACCTGCTCCTCACTCCATTCACGCTGGCAACACACCCAGAACACTCTTCGTTGGTCCTGCATCACCATGTGCAAACGGCCCACACGCAGGTTTACGGGTTTACTCACACGTACGCGAGTCACAGATAAATGTGGTCACAGACATAAACTCGGACACTCCACTTTGAGGTGAATGAACATAAAACCACCCACACCGCACGCAGACACACACCTGCCTTGGGTCATGCATGCAGGTCTCTTTTCATGGATGACCTTCGTCATTCATTCATTCCCAACCAGATTTTGTTGGTCCGCTGCCTCTCCTGTGGTAGGGCCTACCTGGCATAGGCCTGCACTCAGACACACAGTTCCTCCCTGACCCATGTGAGTTTGCCAGCTGGTTATCTCTCCCGCTCTCTCTCAGCCACCACTCAAGTTCACCTCCCACAAACACTCATGCGCCCTGAAGGTCAGGAGTGGCTCTAGGCTCTGGAGAGGACCTCTCCCCAAGCTTGAGAAGCACTGGGTGTGTCTCCGGTAGGGGAACTCGGTTGGGTGCTTCCTTCCTTTAAGATGGATGGAAGGGAAAAGGAGACAGGCAAAGGAAGGGGGAGGGGAAGGGAGAAGAGAGGAGCAGGGAGCCAAGGAGAGGGAGGGTAAGAGGCACAGGGGGACGAGACCCAGAGGTGGTGGAAGAAGGCCTAGGTTTGAGCAAACGGGAGCCGGGATCGGAGGGAGCCTGCCGGCCAGGGCCGGCCCCAGAGAGCTGGGACCTCCCACCCACGGTCCGGGAACAGCCTCGCCCACAGGCTGGGCAGGGCAGGGCAGGGCCAGCTAGGCAGGGTGCCCGGGCACGTGGGCAGCCCGCCCGTGGAAGGTCCAGACTCACCAGTGGGGGGCCAGGCGGGCAGGAGTGGAGGGCCTGGAAGGAGCAGGGCCAGAGAGAAGTCCCCAGGGCCAGCCTGCCTGCCACTTCCTCATCTGCTGGGCCGACTTTCTGTCACCAGAGGGGGACAGGGCGGGCCGGGCGGGGGGCGCCTGCTGATTGGCCCCGACTGGGCTCGGCCCGAGGGGCGGGCGCAGGGGCGGGCCGCCAGATTCCGGGGCAGGAAGCACGCCCAGCCCGGACTCCCCACCCCTTCCCTCGGCATCTTGCCGCTCGCCTCCATCAGGTCGCCCTGGGCCGGCCCTGGCCCGCCAGAGGTGCACCTTGCTTCTTCCCGACCCTCAGTCTTATTCTGGGCCCTCTGGTGACTGTCCACCCACGTGACCAACACATCCTCTGTTTGTGGCAGGCCCACCCAGCTTAGGACCCTGAGGAAAGTTCCAGGACTAAGCAGACCTCTCCCCCTGAGCTTTCACTCCAGAGGGTGATGGGAGGGTTGGACCGAGGCAGTGTGTGTTCTATGGGCTGACCTGGGGTGGCAGGGAGGTCTCAGCCAGAGGGAGCAGCTGTGTAAGGAAGCCTTCCCTGGGAGCCCATAAACTTGGATGAACCCTAGCATTAGGGACTGCTAGGAGGATTTGGCTGTGGGAGAATACAAATGACCCGAGGTGGGAACAGTGAATCACTAGCTAAACTGGCCTTGAGGGTAGTGAAAAAGGGGGGGGGGGGGGGGGGAGGGAGGGGGAGCCAGGGGGGGGGGGGCGAAAGGAAGTGAAGCCAGCTGTGGCTGAAAGGCCCTAGGGCCTGAAGGCCAACCAGGGCACTTTGGTTCTATTCTGGAAGTAGAGGAGAAACAGCGAAGCTTTCTGAGGAGGCTGCAATGAGGCTTGTATTATCAAATATTTATTGATATTTGTCTCACACTTACCGTGTGTGAGACTGTGGCAAATACCAGGGACACATCAATGAACCAGGCAGATGCTGTCCCTGCATGGGGTTTGGGTTTGCCTCTAGCTGAGTCATTTCACTCTGGCAGCCAGGGTGATGAGGCTATTGAGGCAGCCCAGGTGAGAGAAAACAGCCTGACGTAAGAAGGTTTGGAAACTGATGGGATAGGAGAGGCAGACACTGGAGATGTCCCAAGACAGGTGCACTCTCTATATATACTTAGCTGTCCATCCGCCTTCCTGCACTCTCCCCTCCTAGCTCCACACACTAACCTACTAGACTGAACTGGGATAAGGGCTAAGTTTTAGCAAAATGAAACCTGTATCTCTGGCAGCTCCTGGAGCAGTCCTTTGCATATAGTGACCCAATAACTGCTTGTCAGATTGGATGGTGTAGATGTGGACAGAAAGGGAATTCGGAAGAAACGATGGTTTGGAAGAAACAGTAGTGCGTAAATGGTGGAATGTATCTGTGCGAAAGTTTAGTCTTAGAGGTAAGAGGTCAGAGCCAAAGAACAGCTATGATCCGGCCCATTAGTAACTACCCTGGAAAGGAAATAGCAGAAGGACTCAAAAGGCTCAAATTTCTTAGTGTTGTTACACTAAGGACTCCCTGATCTGGCCCCGTCTCCCACTCTACCTGTGTCCTGTGCATATACTGTGCTTTACCTTCCCCAAGGATGTCAACATCTGTCACACACGCCCACTGCTCCAGGCCTGGCCCCTGGCTCAATACAAGGTATAAACAGCTCTCCCAAGGTAGTAAATCACTCCACCCCTCACTGAAAGCCTAATGTGTTCCAGGTATATTTTAGTGGCTTTGGGGTCACACCTGACTCCACAGGCCCAAGTTTAAACCTTCCAGGGAGTACATGCGTAACCTTCTGCGAGTTGCCGAACCTCTATGAAATGGGAGCCACAGTGCCTACCTTGCTATGGCGAAGATTAAAGGAGTGAGGTCACGTTAAGCGCTTGGCACTGTTTCTGTTCTCACTGGTTCATAGATAGGGTGGAGAGCAACTAGCACATCAAGAATACACCAATATAGGGGCACCTGAGTGGCTCAGGTGGTTAAGCGTCCAACTCTTGATCCTGGCTCAGGTTATTATCTCACAGTTCGTAAGTTTGAGCCCCGTGTGAGGCTCATGCTTGGGATTCTGTCTCTCCTTCTCCTTATCCCTCACCTGCTTGTGCTCTCCCTCTCTCTCAAAATAAATAAATAAACTTAGAAGGAGAAAAGAAGAAGAAGAGGAAGGAGGAGGAGGAGGAGGGGAGCCTGGGTAGCTTAGTCAGTTAAGTGTCAGACTTTGGCTCAGGTCATGATCTCACGGTTCGTGAGTTTGAGCCCCACATTGGGGCTCTCTGCTGTCAGCATGGAGCCCACTTCAGATCCTCTGTCCCCCTCTCTCTCTCTGCACCTCCCCTGCTCACAGTCTCTCAAAAATAAAATAATAAAAGCATTAAAAATGAATACACCAATATTAATAACCAATATGTCAATATTGTATGCATATTCATGAGCATTTGTGTAACCAGTATTTCCTACATGCATACCGTGTGCACACACCATTCTGAGAGCACTACTGGAGGGGCTTTGGATTCGGCGTCCATCTAGAGGCGAATTAGAAACAAACGAAGCAGATTATCAGGGATGATGTAACAGTCCCAGAGGTCAAACATAGTAGAGACAGTTGTAGAGACTACAACTACCATTTATTCACCCGTAGTACATGTCCACAGCAAGCCCCCAGTCAATGTTGACAGATTAAGTGAATGAACACGCACCAAGGCTCACTTCGCTCAGTTCCTGTCTCGGTCCTGGGAGAAAGCATCTTCCAATATCTGAGAGAGATCATCTAGCCCCAAGTCCTACCAAATGGCATCTGCATGGCCCTGGGTTTCCTGCAAAATATTCGCGGTCTAGAGGAGAAGACAGATGTCTGAGTAACCAATTATAGTGGCATGTGGTGAGTGTTCCCACAGAGATAAACCCAGAGAGTTATGAGAGCACGAGGAGGGGCACCTCACCCCAGGGTGGGGGTGAGTTCTTGAAGGCTTCACAGAAATGGCACCAAAGCTGAGCCTTAAAGGACACGTTCTAAAGCAAGGAAATGTATTGCCGTCAGAGAGAAGCAAGTGTGTGAAGGCATAGAAGCAGGAGATGTGGTGGGTTTTGGGAGCTCTAATAGTCTGATGTGGCTCAAGCTCAGAGGACATAGAGGTATGGGCAGGAATTGGTTTATAAAAAGCCCTGTATGCCAGGGTAAGAAGTTTGGATTTGTGTTATTCAGCCCTGGCTGCACACTGTCTATCACCTGGGGAGCTTTTAAAATATCAACGTCTGGCTCTCACCTTCTAATGGCTGTTTTTAATGGGAAGCGGCTTGAGCACGTTTACGTGCTATATGGAGAAAGATCCAGCATCCACATGGAGAGATTAGCCTTTGGCTAAGGGGAACACCTCACAGATGGCCACGTCAGGGGACTCTCAGGGGACTGGGAGAGAAGGAGGCTGTTTGGGGCCTGCAGAGAAGCTGGGTGGAAGGTTACCAGCATGAGGGGCAGGCTGATGAACTGGAGAAACTGAAGGGGTCCGGGAACTCAGTCTTGATAAGGATGAAGGCCAGGTGGTGAGGAGGGGGTGTGGGGGGAAGAATGCCCAGTAGAGCTGTCTAACAACTCCCCCTCCTTCATGCGGCCTTCCTAATTGGAAGTAAGGTGACTTCCCCCAGGGTCCCACCCGACCTGACTCACTCCTCACTCACTGCTCTCTCAGGGGCCCTTCTCCATCCTCATTCCCCAGAAAACCACTGATGTACTTTCTGCAAGGGTTCAATCTGAAACCACCCTCCGTGTGGATGCTAACAACTCGGTTCCCTTGATTATCTGAGGCTTTACATGTTCCAACAGAAAAATGCAAAGGAAGCGGGGTCAAAGAAGCAGGAACAACAATGAGGAACAAATGGGAAAAGGCGTGCCTGTGCGCGCACGCGTATGTGGGGTGGGGGGGCGAGCAGGTGGAGCAGTGGGGGGGGACAGAGCATGGAGACACAGGGAGTCGTGGGTTAAAGACAATAGGAGTTGAGGGTCGGGGCGCCTGGGTGGCTCAGTCAGTTAAGCGTCCGACTTCAGCTCAGGTCATGATCCTGTGGTCCGTGGGTTCGAGCCCCGCGTCAGGCTCTGTGCCGACAGCTCAGAGCCTGGAGCCTGTTTCAGATTCTGTGTCTCCCTCTTTCTCTGACCCTCCCTTGTTCATGCTCTTTCTCTGTCTCAAAAATAAATAAATGTTAAAAAAAAATTTTTTTTTTTTTAAATAGGAGCTGAGGGTCTATAGGCTAACAGACACCAGGACCCTCCCCTGTTCATGCTTTCTCTGTCTCAAAAATAAATAAATGTTTAAAAAAAAAAAATTTTTTTTTTTTTTTAAATAGGAGCTGAGGGTCTATAGGCTAACAGACACCAGGAGTGGCAGGTGGAGACGGAAGCAGTCTCCTGGGGGCTGGGACAGACTTCCCTTCACTGTCCTGTAAAGGACAAAGGGCACTTTCTACACCCTCACCACACAGAGGAGTTGGGGGGAGGGCTGAGTCCGTGAGGACAGGGGAGTAAAGAAAGGGTGAAGGGTTTGTCAGTTAATCATTCTGCATATCCCTGGGCCTTCACCAGCTAGTTAGTGTCCTCCGCCTATGGCTGAAGGAACCAGGGCTGGAAAGACATCCAGCTGGCAGAAGGGAGAGGATGCGTGCAAGCGCTCATCACAACTGTCAGTGGGTAGCCAATGCCTACATGCTGTGGGCAGCATTCAGGGTTCACAGAACAGAACTAAAGACACTCAGGTAGGGGGAGAGGACTGTGATAGAACCTGCAGAAAAGGCTCTGGAGGGAGAAAAGGGGAGACTCTTTCCTCCAGGGGAAGTCATCAGGATGGAGGAAAGACAGGTAGCCAGATCTGGAAGATGTGTGAGCAAGGCCGAACTGCGAAGAGAGAAAATGTAGCTTATTTTCAATACTTTCTCCGGCAAGAATGGGGCCAGCTGCTTTCCATATGCTCTTATGGTTCAGTCCCGTAAGGTAACTACTGTTATCACTGCTTTGTGGATGAAAAGAACAGAATCAGAAAGGGTGATGGAGTTTTCTCAAGGCCACGTGGTAAGTAAGGGAGAAGCAACACAGGTGCTCCAGGCTGAGGAAAAGGTGTGGACAAAGGGATGGAAGTAGAAACACGCAGGACAGGTGTAGAGAATCGCTGCACCTGATGCTGCTTGGCCAAAGGATATGCTGCTGAATAAGAGGCCTTCATATGCAAGAAGGTTAAGAAGTAGGCCAGCCCCAAACCATGAAGTGGTCTGAATGAAAGTAGGAGGAGTTTTGTTTGTACTGGGGTGTCCCCAAGGATTTTTAAGAAAGGGGTTGGTAGGATCCCCATTGTTCTTTACAAAGACAAACCTGGAGACGGTAAGATATATAACATCAGGGGGAAAGGAAAGGAAGGAGGGCCAGCTGGGAGACCAGCCCCGATGCACAGGTGTGACACGCCCAGGGCTGTATCTAAAGTAAGGGGAGTGAGCAGGGAGAGAAGACAGAGCAGAGAGAGACCCAGAATTGACAGTAAGATGGTTGTGCGGGATCACTCAGGTGGAGCAGGGTGAGGAATTGAATGCCTTTGGGGACACGTGGATTGTGAGGGAGGGTTGCACACTGCACAATCTTAAATACAGTTCTGTAAGTTTAGAAGAACAGGTGGGGCTCGAGGCAAAAAAAGAAAAAAAACATCCAAAGATTCTCTGAAATCACACAAAGTGGACTGTGGGAGCTCAGACACTTCCCCCACCCCCTTGTTTTCATTTCCTTTAGGGAATCCCTGCCCCACTCCATTGGCCTGGGAATCATGGTTCTTCCCACTTCCCCCAATCCAAGCTCCTCATGGCACAGAATCCCAGCAAGAATAATCAGAGTTCCTGGGTGAGATGAGCCCCTACTGTTGTCAAGTGGAAAAACACAGAGACAGAGAGCCTCGGACATCGGACATCCATCGGACATCGGACCCTTGAGCCCACCTACAGCCAGTCACCTTTCAACTTCCCATCCACATAACCCAAACACAATGGGGGCCCCCTTCCTTTGTTTTTGGTTAGGCTAGTTTAATTTTAATGTGCTGTAACCAAAGCACTCTAACAGGCCATGATGCAATAAAAATGAAATTCCTCAGGAGAGAGTAAGGGAAGAGAATAGGAGTTTGCATTTGAATGCTGACTCTATACCCAAATGGCCTTTAATGCCTTTCTAAGAAGTTTGGACCTTACCCTGTAGAAAAGCAAGAGCTACTTAAAGTTTTAACTTTAATTTTCAATATGTTCAGTTGCAGGTACGTTTTTGAGGTCTGTGCTATAATCCCATCTTACAGAGGTGGAAACTGAGGTTCTTGGAAGTGAAGTAACTTGCCTAAGGTCACACAACAGATGTGTCCGGGTCAGGAGGTGGTAGGCGACAGGAGTAGGGGACACTGGAAGGATGAGTTATTCACTAGATGAACAAGGGGGCCTGGAGCAGGAAAAAGAGAGGGCAGACAGTCCAAGGAGAGGGTAGGGCATGTGCAAGCTGTGGAGGTGTGAGACAGCACCTGACTCCCAGGTCAAGGCCTGGCTGAAGCACTTCCAGCGTAACGGCAGGAACAGTGGAGTTGCCGTGACAAAACAAGGCCCGTGGAACTGGTGGGAGTGTGAAGAGAAGCAAGCAGGAGCTCAGGACTGCGATTCCCCGGGGGTGGGGGAAGACAACAGCAGCCCAGGAAGACCTGAGCACACACCTAGTAAGCGTGGACAAATGAGGAGGGAACTCATCACACCTGCACAGAGACATCTAGGAGAGGAGTAGGGCCCCCGGTAGGGTCAGAATGTAGGCAGACTGTGGACTGAGTCTTCAGCTGGTTTATTCAGTTTAGAAGGGAGGACACAGAACATTTCAGGTGAGGGAGCTTGTCATTTGGTCTCAAATCAAAATCAAAGTATACAGTGGGAGAGTATAGGTGTCAAATAAGGGGGAGAAAGAAAATTCACTAAAGTAAATTCAAAAATGACTTATCACACCAGGTAAACCAATGTAAAAATGTTCCAGGGACTGCTCTGCATGAGCTGAGACACGGTGGGAGATCAGATGTGCACAGAGGATCTCTTAGGAGGTGGAGCTCCTGATGGCAGGCATGGTGTGAGCACACACAAGGTGCAGAGGAGGGAGAAGTTATGTCCTCACAAAGGGACTCATGAATCACTGGTTTAAGCAGCAATTCTGGACATTAGAGTTCTAGACACTACCCTGAGGATAGTGGATATTTATTGAGCTTCTATTGTCAGGCACCATTCTGAGCACTTTGTACGTATTCATCTATTTAAACTTCACAGCAACTCTACAATATAGCCACTAATATTATCCCCAGGAATAAGGAAGTTGAGGCAGAGAGAGGTAAATTAACTTGTCCAAGATCAAACAGCTAGTAAGTGGCACAGCTAGGATTAGAATCCAGGCAGTCTAAACCTGTTCTCTTTTTTTTAAATGTTTATTTATCTATTTTGAGAAAGAGACTGCAAGTAGGGGAGGGGCAGACAGAGGGGGAGAGAGAATCCCGAGCCGCTTCCACGCCATCGGTGCACGAGTCTGACACAGGCCCAATCCCATGAACGAGATCATGACCTGAGCCAAAATCAAGAGTGGGACACAACCAACTGAGCCACCAAGGCCCCCCTGAACCTGCTCTTTTAACCAAAATGCTACATTATACTCTCTCTCCAAAGTCAACCAAATCATCATACCACTGATAATAGCAGCGGCTACTATCAGATGCTATGATGGGTCTGATGCTATAGTGTGCCAGACACATACATTTCATGCCAAAGCTCACACAGCTAGCTATCAGGTAGAACTGGAATTCAAATGCTGACAGTTCAGTCTGCTTGAACTTGGGGGACAATAAAAAGCATAAAAGAGAAGGTAACTGACCTTACTTAGTTGGCGTGGTGCTGAGTTGTGCCCACACTGGGTTGTCAGGAGGCTTCACAGAGGAATGGGTCACTGGCTGAGTTTTGAAAGATGATTGGGTATTCATCAGACAGAATGATGGGGGCAAAGTGTTACTTGCAGAGGGATCAGTGGGAATAAAGGAATGGAGGCCAGAAAGAGTTTGTCACTTTCAGGAAATCTCCAGCAGTTTGTATGGCTTGGAAATAGGGTGGATGGCAGGACAATATGGAAAATAAGTCAGGAGAAGCAGTCAGGGGGCTAGATCACATAGAATCTTACTTGCCTTTCCAGGAAATGTGAGCTGCTTTTTCAAACCTTTCCAATGAAGTAAATGTAATGACAGAAAGAAAGAAAGAAAGAAAGAATCCTAGGAAATCTGGTAGCTTACTCTGAACCCCTTCAGAGTAGGACTTCCTTGAAGTGTATTTTCTCTTCATAATGCATACATGATAGTTTTGTGTTGTCTGTTTAAATTACTCCTGGGAAAAGGAGTGTACCAGCATGATTTGATCCTGGTACTTTGTGCCTTGGCCACACTGCCCCACCAACCTGCCAGCTATGTGGACTCCAGCTTAAGAAACACAAGGTGGGAACTATCAAAAGAATTTTCATCAGGGGCGCCTGGGTGGCTCAGTCGGTTGAGTGTCCAACTTCAGCTTAGGTCATGATCTCACAGCTCGTGAGTTCGAGCCCCACGTCAGGCTCTGGTGCTGACAGCTCGGAGCCTGGAGCCTGCTTCAGATTCTGTGTCTCCCTCTATCTCTGCCCCTAACCCACTCACATTCTGTCTCTGTCTCTCTCAAAAATAAATAAACATTAAAAAAAAAAATTAAAAAAAAAGAATTTTCATCAAAGGGAGCAATGTGATCAGATCCACAGTTTACCCGGGAGCCAATGCAACCCAGCATATGCGTTGGAGTGGGAGACAGGGAGTCTGAAAAACTCTTTTGGGGAAAGAGGCCTAAGTTGCAGGGCGGGATGAACAGATATTGGGGAGCCAGAATGGACAGAATTTGGTAACTGACTGGGTCATGGGGGGACCAGGGACACAGAGAATGAAGGGTTTAGGATGGCTTCCACAGACTTGGCTTAGGTCACACCCAGGAAATGGAAAAAAAAAAAAAAAAACAGGTTCAGAGGGAAGGATGGCTGGACTTAAACGTGCAGTATCTGAGGTACCTATGGATCCTGGGGCAGAGAGCTCTGAGCTGAAAATAAAACTTAATTTGAGTTACAAACAGAAAACGTAGTGGTCACAGAGACAGCAGGCAGAAGGACAGAAGGCCAAAAGCTGCAGAGAAGGAATGGTTAGTGAGGTAGGCGCCAAGTGGGGAGAAAGATGAAAAGGTAATGGTCAGCACTGTCAAACACCATGGAGATGACCTAAGATGAGCATTGAAAATAATTCTGGATTTAGCCATGAGGTCAGCAGTGATGTCTGAAGAGGAGTTCCAGAGGAGTGGTAGAAGGAATGGGAGGGGTGGAGGAAGAGGCAGTGATTGGAGCCCTGTATATCAAGAGCCTGGCTGTGAGTCAGTGAGTAGACAGGTGAGGTCAAGGAGTAACATGGAAAAGACACAGGACACAGGGGGCCATGAAAATGGGAGCAGCCCAAAGTAGTAAAAAACAAACAAACAAAAAACACAGGTAGTGCACGTGCAGGGGTGTGGGCAAGAGAAGACCTCAGACAGGAGATTCAGGTGAGAACAAGGGAAGGTGGTAGAGCGGCAGAGGGCAGGCAGGGAGGGGAGCAGCCCAGACTCTGATCAGGTTCTGATTCAGTAGGACAGGCTATCATCCCATGGAAAATGTCATTCACTGCTTTCACTGGAAGAGTCTCTCTGGTACACAGATTTTGCCCAGGGGATAGAGAGGGATGCTGGACAGTGGGAAGGTAAATTCTGACATACATCCATGTGTCTCTGGGGTAACTTACCACCTCTTTGATGAATTTTCACTAGAGAACCAGTGCAAGCTAGAAAACAATTGAGGGAAGTGGTCTAGAGGGAGGCTGGTAATGTTAACTTGCAGGTGATGGAGAGGGAGCTTCAGGGATAGTTTGTAGGGGGTTGAAGGATTCAGGGGCTGAGCTAGGAAAATTTCAGTTTATCTTATATAACATAGGCAATGTGGAAAACAATCAAAATGTATGGGGACAGGACAGGTAGGCTTGGGAATCATGGTCAGAGACTTTAAAGCTAGGAAGGATATCTGGGATCAGCCAGGTGAGAAAACGGAGACCCAGGGAAGTCAGGTGCCTTGTCCATAATGCACTTGGGGAAGCTGCCATGTCCAAATGGTAGGTGGCACTTGAGAGCTTGTGAACTCATGTAGAGACCATTATAGAGATCCAGCTCTGCCTCAGTGACTCACAGGAGTTCAAGAACAAGAGAGAGAGAAGTTAAAGGGGAAAAGAGAGGAAGAGAAAAAGAAGGTCCTGTGGGACACATACACACATTGAAGGGATGGGCGCCATGGCCCCCATCAGATGGGCTGGAGAGGGTACCTTCTGTTTCAACTAGAAAGCCCCACGTGAAGAGCGGCAAATTCTTTCCGACTGTTCCCCCTGTGTTTGAGGCCATCAAGCCAGAGCCACATCAAGCCTCCATGGGTTGGCATGATGAACTCTCAGGAGTGATCCGAAAAGGGACCGCAGTCTCTGGCCCATTGTTAAACTTCAATAGGCTATCCTCCCAAATTTGGAACAGATGGAAGAAAATGTACATCCCTTAATCATTTCTCTGGATAGTAATCAGGATTTGACCCAGGGTGGGCGTTTGGAAGGATTCAGCCTCCGTCCTGCCCGGTGCTGGGATCAGCTCACACGGCTCCTGTGTCCACAGGGCACAGAGAATACATTGTCCCTAAGGGGGATTATTCTGTACAAGAAGCTCAGACAAAGGGAGAGGTTGTTCCCAGCTGCCTGGGGGAGGTGAGAATGGAGTGGGAAAAGGGCCCAGCCTTGCACTAGGGCATTCCTGCAGAGTTCAGCTTCATGCCTGACAGCGGCACAGGAGGTATGTAATACAGCCCTTCCAGTTCAGTCCTAAAGCCAGAATCTCTTACAGAGCTGGAAGGAGCTGTTTCACAAGAAGGTACAAGGTCAGGTAAAGTTGGCTAGGTAGGGCAGCAATAGACATCGTAAGAGAAAGAGAATAGGGTGACTGGAGCAATGAGTAAACAGGAGGATCCACAATGACAGAATGCCAGCCACAGGGCAAACCTGGAGAGGAAGCAGTCCTAGACAATGGTTGTCATGTCAGTGTGGATTAAGTAAGTTTCTGCCTTAAGCAGGGTGAACTCTGTGCTGCAGTAAGATCTCATGGTTTCACAGTTGCGTCTTTCTCCATCCTAGGCATAAACCTGGGGTACAATGACCTAATCTCGTTCTCCAGGGGCCCCAAGAGTAGGAGAAAACAGTCCCCAAGCAAAACAGAGCAGTCAGAAACAGGAACACCATCAAAGTGGGGCAAGAGAGCCATCTTTTACGAATCCTACGTCTGAACAAGCAAGCAGGTCCTGTCCTCTTCTTCAAAGGGAATTCCATATATATCCCCTCCTGAGGGAATGAGTGTGTGAGCGGAGGGAGATACCATCCGCTGAGGCGCTTACTGGGCTGTCCGAATCCTGAAGCTGGCGATGCTACGTAGGTGTGTGTACTCCAGAGGATCTGGGAGTGGGAGGGAGTTGCAAATGAGAACATGTGCTTCCAGAGTACAGAATACAGAGATGTGAGTGCCTTTGGAGTAAAGAATGTGTGCTTCAGGTCACCAGATGTAGGTGAGGTCCTGCATGTGTTCCCGTTGGGGCAGGAGGATATTTCCACTCTGGGAGGACAAGGAACCCATTTCAAATGGGATTACCTGGGACAACAAAGAAACTTCGGGTTGGTACCTCTCAATAGGAGGGAATCTTCTGGTGGAATTAAGGACAGCAGTCACCAAAAGATGATCCAGGGCTTGTGGAGAAGTACCACTTGAACTCCACTCAACATGATAGTTAGCTCTGAGACTTCCAGCAGGAAGGGAAAAGGTAAGATCAGGAACACCCGAGTGGGCTGACAGAGCAATAAGGCAGTACTGTTGAAATGGAGGAAAGGTCTGGCATTGTCTTAGAGCTGGTAACAGGACTCCCCGCGCTATTGTGTGCTACGATTAGTGCGCTTTATGGGTACCATTTCTTGTCTTGATGGAACAGGAATGGATGTGACATCAGGGACCACTTTTCCAGTACTTTGCTGCCACAGCCTGGCAGAACTCTACCCGGCACCAAACAAATGCCAGAGTACTGGTGTGCGACAGAAGAGAACAGAAAAAAGGCAGCTGGAAGGTATGAACAGGCTCTCCTCAAACCTCTCGGGACTTTTAGATCAAAGATAATCAGAGCTAAGAAAACGTTTGAGAGAGAACAAATTAGAATTGCCTTGCATCAACTTTGAAAGTCTCTGACATATAGTCTCTGACCTCGCTATAGCTCTCTTATAAATCGCTATCGGCTAACACTGACACAATGGCCATCAATTTAAATAACTTTATTCAGGGGCACCTGGGTTGCTTAGTTGGTTAAGTGGCCGACTTCAGCTCAGGTCATGATCTCAGTTCGTGGGTTCGAGCCCCGCATCGGGCTCTGTGCTGACAGCTCAGAGCTTGGAGCCTGCTTCGGATTCTGTGTCTCCCTCTCTCTCTGCCCCTCTCCTGCTCACATTCTGTCTCTCAAATATGAATAAACGTTAAAAAAGAAAATTTTAATAATTTTATTCAGAGAAACCCTTTGGTCTTCTGCTGACTCAACACCTGCCCCTGCCTGCAAAGGAGCCCCCTTAGGCTACAGACCTGACTCACTCTGCTCTTCAGCTTTATAAAAGCAGGCGAAGGTACTGGTGGCTGTTCCCACCCACCAGCAGTCTGGCTCAGGTTTGATCACAGTTTCAGTGGACTGGAGGAAAGCCATCCTGGCTGGAGTCCAGGAATTAGGTACTATTATGAGGATAACTAACCCCTGATGAACCATGGTGTGAAGTGGAATTCCCCTCCCCCTCCAAAGTAAGAAAATCTTTCGTGTGTATGGAGTGGGGTAAAGGACAGAGGACTTTGTAACTAGCTCCCAGGGAACAGCTGAACTGGCTTCTTAGAGGAGAGGAGGAGAGCAGGCCCAAGCTTCACCAGAGCTGCAGCTGGACCGTCAGACCCAGTTCAGAAGACTTGTTGCCTGCAGGCTGGAGAGACGGCCGGGATGGAAGCTGAGCAGGGAAGCCTACAGAGCCAGTGTGCCTCTAAGGACACATAAAGGTTGTGACAGTTTCCGGGAGCACAAAATCAGCACAGGCTTTCAAACAGAACAGAGCAGTCCATGACCTTGTGTCTAGCACCTCACCACTGACACGAAGCACTATCACATCACCCTAAGTTCTGGATCGAGGATTGAGGAGGGCAGTAGGGAGATGTGGCTGTAGAAGCTATCATTTATTGGGGCGCCTCGGTGGCTCAGTCAGTTACGCATCCGACTCTCGGTTTTGGCTCAGGTCATGAGCTCACAGTTTGTGGGTTTGAGCCCCGCGTTGGGCTCCATGCTAACAGCGCGGAGCCTGCTTGGGATTCTCTCTCTCTCTGCCCCTCCCCTGCTCGCTCTTTTGTCTTTCTCTCTCTCAACATAAAAAAAAAAAACAAAAAAAAACACTATCATTTATTGAATACCCATTATTTCACACACTGTACTAAGTGTTTTACATTCATTTTCTCATTTTAATCCTCACAACAACCCTATGAGGTAGGTTATCACCATTTATAAACAAGAAAACGGGTTCAGAAAAATTAGGTCACTTGCCCAAGGT
Organism: Panthera uncia; assembly: GCF_023721935.1. Taxonomy (NCBI): domain Eukaryota; kingdom Metazoa; phylum Chordata; class Mammalia; order Carnivora; family Felidae; genus Panthera; species Panthera uncia. The sequence goes on along the minus strand of NW_026057585.1, from coordinate 71,248,152 downwards.
CACACAGTCAGTCAGTGGTGAAGCTGGGATTTGTCTGGTGCTGAAAGCTCACATTCTTTTTATTGTACACATCTAGTTCCGCTTTGGGCAAAAGGCAATTTCACTGCCCACCTCTGCAAAGAGCACCTGGGAGTGGGGATTGCCAGCCACACTCACCGCTGGTAGGGATGCATTGAAGCTGACTTGATGTTGGTTTTTATTCCACTTGGCATTTTTCCTGAAAGGAACACAAAGAAAGATACCTGAAGCACAGTAAGATTTTCACGATAAATCAGACAGGTGGTCTCTCAAGTTCCCTTCTGCCACCACTCTCATCTCAGAACCTCTGCAGCCCCGGGTAGCAACGATCAGAGGTGTGGTTCTTGACCAGCCCTCTCCCTGAAGGTGTCTGGGAGGGAGGGGCTCATAGGGAAGGGGTCAGAACACACCCCAGCAGTCTCCTGCTCAGCTACTCCCAGACAAAACAGCTAGACCCCATTTAATGTCACAGGTGGAAGAGTATGTTCTCTCTAATTGTAATTGTTCCTTTTCTTAGACAGCTTTGAAAGAAAATGCCTCTTCCAGCTACTCACGTCTGAATTCCCCCACACCGTTCTCGCAACTATCAACTGGAAGCAGAAAGACAAGACACAGAGAAGAGTACGTGGAGCTTGCCTATTTGTCAATCCTCAGTGCACCTAGCAGATGGTCTCCACTGAAGGTTGAACCATTGCTTTCTTTAAGAAACAACCCTGACGGCACACATGATACCCAGAGTAAATGGGACAGAAAGGTATTTGAGACAGAACTCTATAATGGGGATGGGAGGTGCAGTCTCTGCTGCTCCAAGTTCTTCCTTTCTCTGGTGCCTGCTACAGAGTCGCAAATGAGATTTTTACTCCTGAAAAGTGTTTTCTGGGTCACAGTTCAAAAAGAAAAGGAGAAAATCTCCAGCTCTGAGATGGTGGGGGCCCATTCCATCCAGCTTATCCCTACTTCCCTGCTCAAGGTCATCCCCTGCCCACCTTACCTGTTTGACCTGCTTGGGCCATCTGCACCCCACTGAGCATTGGCTGCTGCTGGCTTGGAGCTCCTGCCATCTGCACTTGCTGTAATCCTGAGGCTCCTGCAAGGATTGTGCCGGCTCCTGGCTGGCCTGGCTGGCCAGGACCACTGCTACCTGAAGGTCTCCAGTTAGACAGCCCCTTCCCAAAGGCCACAGCTGCTACTAAGGCATTGGTGTCTGCAGGGTTAAAGGTCTGCTTGTTCGGCCGAAGACCTGAAGAAAAAGGTTAAGCGAGGAGCCTGAGGTTCGCCTCTGACCCTGGACTGAACGTAGCAGCAGGAAGACCAATATGGGCACCAGGGCCTGAGCAGCGTCCACACTCAATGGCAGCCCCGAGGAAGAGCCAAAAGACCCCCACAACTATCTGGGAGCTCTCCCTTCTCATTTTACCCACACCCTCCACCTGCTCTAGGGCAAGCCCTAACTACAAAAAGCTAACAGAACGGAGCATACCCTTTCCTAAGCAGTTCATTCTTACGTCCTCACCTCGCCACTACCCAAACCACCATTCCTATCCCAATGATCTATCCTCCTTTTCCTTCTTCATTTTGCCACCAGTCCCTCCATACCTCCACTCTCTGATTCCCGCTCCTCTTTGCTGATTTTCTCCAGGAGGTTTGAGCACATTTTATTCAAGCTCTGGATCTGCTTCTGTAACAAACATACATTTGTGCAGAGATCAGGCCATTGACCAGAAATGATGACGGTGAAGTTTCTTCCTTGTGCTCCTCCAGGGGCAACTTATGGGTAAACCATGCATCCCTACCAGGCGCACACGGTAAATCCTAGCTTCTCACGATGGGGTTTGGGGCGCTAGGGGGCAGCAGGGCAGGGACTCAGTCCAACCTGAGCCACATCAGCACCAATACGGGCAGCATCTGTTGTTAGTTGCTTCTCTTGCTCTTCAACCTCAGGATCAGGCTTGGTTCTCAGATGGTCAGGGACCACCTCATGGCTGAAAACAGGCACTCGTCCTTCAGTCTGCCGCTGTAACACACAGATTTTACTGATCCTCCTATGCAATTCACGAAGAGTTGATCTGGCCCGATATACAGTTCCTTCCATAGGCAAATAGTACATTTTCAGGGAAGACTACACCTGACACTTCCAATACCTAGCTTCCTAGGACACTAGTCCGCTTACTCCATGCTTCATTTCTGTCTCCTCACACAGGTTTCTACCAGACCCAGGGGCAAGTTTCCCTTTGCTACATTTTAATAAAAGATTGAAATAGACAAAATCACAACAGAACATACCTCTTGCTCAAGATAGGTCTTGGAGAAGAAAGATCTTTGCCTTGGGGACATAAGCCTCAGGGTTATTTGGTACTATTGGAGAGTGGCTCCTCAACTCTAGAGGGACAAAAAGCAAGGCCTCCAAAATGCAGCCTTTGCTTTCTACTGCCACAAACTACTCCTCATTCAGAACTTCTAAAGTAACCCAGCAACAATTATGCTCTAAGTTCTCATCTAAGAATTTAATTTCCCACACTGTACCCTTCTCCTCCTCTTACCATGAGATCCTCATCTCGGTCTGGGGACAACACCAGAGGGATGATAACCTGGTTACGGAACAGTGGTGTCTTTTCGTGCTTCAAGACCTTGTTCAAAGTATTCAACTGTCCAGAGAGCAAGGCAAAGCTGTCCAGAACAGAGGGCCTGGTGGTGATAAGGAAGCGTCAGAATGTCTCAGTCAAGTAGCCTTGAAGGGGTCCTTCAGACTAGGAACACCCAGGCTCACCCCAAAAAGACTCACTGCACTACAGCTGGACTGGCAGGTACCAGACTGGCTCCCAGGGATTGTGGGGTTAGGAAAGAGGGACATACTTTCAGTTTCTAGCAGAGATGGAAAAATAAGGCAGTTTGTTACTTGAATGGGGTGAGATCCAGTGGCAAAATAAGAACCATGGCTATACTTATCACTAAAAACTCAGAAACTGGGTAAAATTCTCCTTTCCGGCCTGAAAATAGGATCCACACTTCCATAGTAGGTTGAACCTGAAAAGACTCAGCAGCAACTGTGGTAAGAGACCCAGGATGAACACTGCATTCTTACTATAGTGGGTGGATTACTGAGGGAGTACCTCCTCCCAGAGATGTCAAAGGGTGAGAATCAAAAGCTAAAAAGACCTTGGGTTGGGAAACTAGGCATTTCTCTACTTCCTTGCCACAGAGGCCCTAAGCCAAATTTCACTTGTTAAATGTTGGGAAACCCAGCTCTTACCAAACCAAAAGATGTTTGCAAAGTGATAAACTGTGATATCACTGGAGATACCCGGTCCACCAGGAGGCCTAGCCCCCCACCCATGGAGCCCTCCTTGGCTTACCCTGGCAACCCTTACCAGGTCAGCCGGTCATACTCGTTCTCCAACTTGTAAATGAAACTCCCCAGTGAGTTCTTCAGATCAGCCACTTGACTCAGCAGTGCATCTAATGATGCCTCAAGCTGCTTCTCCTCCCTCTGCACCAACAGGAACAGGAGGGTTACCCAGATAGGTGTATGACACATACAGAGGAAGGCTGAAGAGCCAGGATGACAGTGTGCAACACCAGTCGAGAAACACAGGATCTCACTCGCACAGGAGAGCGTGGTTTTCTATCTTTGGTATTTGGGTTACAGACAGCATCAACCCTCAGACCTTTCAATCCATTCGCCTGACCTCAATTCCTCCTTTCTCTCATCGTCTCCTAATTCACGTCTGGCTTTTCTCTGTGTTAGATACACTCTGTACTCTCTCACTGAGACATTTTCACCAGACCTAATGCCTGGGCTTTATAATCTTTTGTGAACCCCTGCAGCACATGTACTCCAACTTCTCCTGTACTAGAACCTGCCTTGTGAGAGTGGCAGTCTTGCCAAAGACACAATCCCTGGGAAACCTACCTACACATGAAGGTTTCCCTGAATACCAGGCTTGTACCACCACCGCCCACCCCCCCCCCACCTCCCACTCTTCATTTGCCCTCAGCATTTGATGTTTTCAAGCTTCTTCTTGCTGAATTAATCAGCACCCATTTTTTTTCTCAATGCCAATATTTCTGTATCTCTTTCACAAGCTCAGTCAACTGAACAACATTTACTGACAGCGGACCAGGTGCAAGAAAGTAAGTGGCAAGTGAAAAACAAAACAAAACAAAACAAAACAAAACAAAATGCATATGCTCCTGAGCACCAGAGAAACAATTTTAAACGCTAGGGTATCCGCAAAGCGTTTTCCTCCCATCTGGGGTCTCCAGTTTTACTTCATTTCTCCATCCTTAATAACTAACCGGCTCAGGCTGGGAAGAAAGATGCAAAATTGTCTTGCAAACTCGCCAACGTGCAAGACAGGGGCCTGGATCCTGGGTTCCACCCACAGCCTCAGATTATAATTAGCTTAGCTTTTGGCCACCGCCCCCCGCCCAACAATTCCTTCACCTCTTGGGCTGCTCTCCAATTCCAGATCCCCTGTTACGTCTGCATCCAACAGAGTCCATCCAACGACCTAGGCCGGGGCCTGAGCCAACACGCCTCCTTCTTGAGCCATCTTCCTTGGATCGCATTTCAACTTTGCCAGTTTACAGCCTGACCCTTTCGCGCACCCCAGCAAGTCAGCGGGGCCTCTTTCCACACGACTCGGCAGTCCGGGCCCCACCCCCACCTCTCCATTCGGTCGCGCCCCCCATCCCGCGGTCCCTTACTCGTCAGCTGCGGGCTCTAACCCCTCCTCTCAGCCCCAACTCCTCACCCTCCCCTCGGCCAGCCCGCTATCGACCCCGCTACCCGAAACCAGCTAGCGGTCAACAGTCCCAAGCCCGCTCTCACCTGCATTGCGGCGTCAGTGTAGGCGGCAACGACTTCCCCTTCCGGTTTCCTAGTCCGAGAGCCTCGCTGAGAGGTCTTCGTCCCCCAATCAGGAAACTCAGAACTCGGTCCTCCCACTCACTTCCGGTTCCTGCGGGACGCTTGTAGCCGGGTCAGGGGTCACGAGTGGAGCATCTTCTCTGGCCCGGGCCGGCGCGGGAGGGCTGTGTGATGGCCTCGGAGCGCCCGGAGCCGGAGGTGAGGGGCGGGCGGGTGCAAGGCTGGGCACTGGGCCCCGAGCTCCGAGGAGGAGGATCCGGCGGCCTGGCACGGCGGTGGCCTCCTCCCCGTCTGGGGGAGGCCCTGCCCCGTAGGCCCGACCATTGAACCTCCTTCCCTCGGCCCGCAGTTTTGTCGGGGGGCTGGAGCAGAAACCCGTCGCCGTCGCTTTGTTTTGGTTACTGAAATTTCAGACACGTCGCTGACTCTGGGGCTTTCGTATTCTTTGATCTTAATAATGCTATTAACAAAATCTGTAGTTTGATTTTCTGCTGCAGTTTCCGTGGGCAGCACGGCAGTAGGCATCGATGGTTTATGCATTTCTCCAAACATCGGAATGCCGTAGACACCATGAATTAATTTAGTTCTAGCGCTCGTGCATTTGGGGAGCAGCTTTGGTTTCGCGAAAAAACATTTTTGACTCGGAGTGAAACCTCGTCCAGCATTGGCACTGCCATTTAGCTATCTGTGCAACTTTGGGCAAGTCTTGATTTCCAGGATCCTGTTTCTTTCTTCATAAAATACCTGTCTTATGGTGTGTTGTGAGGACTTGACGTGTTAAACCAGAAAATGCACAGGAGGCATCGATTAGGTGCCAAGGACCACGCGAGGAACTCATACATGCATTACGTTATTAAAACTTAGGCGAAGAATGTGGCAGTATCCGCTCTCATTTACAGATAAAGGAATTGAAAAGTGAGGGAGGTTAAGTACCTTACCCAAGTGCTCCTCAGCTGGGGACTAGCAGAGTTGAAGTTAGAAGACCTGAGCATAAAATCTCTCAGCTTTGGAAAAAACGGAACACTAGAACAGGTGCCCAGTGATGTAAGAGAATATATGAGTAGGTGGGAAGGGTCAAGGATGTGTAGAATGACAAAAATAGAAGTCATTTATTGAATGAGTACTGCATGCCAGGCACCATTCTAGATGCTTTGCCAATATCAATTAATCCTCTTGTCCTAGACACTTTTATCATCTCCCATCTTTCAGTTGTGGAAATTGAAACACAGAGATCCTTGCAGCATAGTTACACAGCTAGTAAGTAGGGGAGCCAGGACTCCCAAAACAGGTGGCCTGGTCCCAGATCTTGTGTTTTTAACCATAGTGATTATAGTATAAATAATAAAATAGCCACAGGATGGTAAGTCTCCAGTTTGTTGGGATTTGGTGTTATGAAACCCAAGATTAAGTAGGAAACTCTACCCTATTTTAAAGAATCAGACATGTTCACAAAGAAGCCATACATCTGAAATGTCAATACTGAGAAAGACTGAAAGAATTTGGAGTACCTCTCCGCAAGAATTAAGATGAGAGGAAATGGAAGCACCTGGGTGGCTCAGTAGGTAACGGTTAAGCGGTTAAGCATTCAACTTAGCTCAGGTCATGATCTTTCGGTTCACAAGTTCAAGCCTCGCCTCAGGCTCTGTGCTGACGGCTCAGAGCCTGGAGCCTGCTTCAGATTCTGTGCCTCCCTCTCTCTCTGCCCCTCCCCTGCTCTCTCTGTCTCTCTGGTCTCTCTCTCTCTCAAAAATAAATAAACATTTAAAAAACAACAGCAGTGGGACGCCTGGGTGGCTTAGTTCGGCTCAGGTCATGATCTCGTGGTCCGTGAGTTCGAGCCCCGCGTCGGGCTCTGTGCTGACAGCTCAGAGCCTAGCCTGGAGCCTGTTTCGGATTCTGTGTCTCCCTCTCTCTGACCCTCCCCCGTTCATGCTCTGTCTCTCTCTGTCTCAAAAATAAATAAACGTTAAAAAAAAAAAAAAAAAGAAATAAACTTTTAAAAAAATAAAAATTAAAAAAAATAAAAAATAAATAAAAAACAACAGCAGCAAAGATGAGAGGAAATGGGATGTTGTAGCAAAATACGACATACCTTTCAGGCAGGTGGTGTAAAACAGCACTGTCCAATAGAAATCTAATAGAAGGCATGTATGCAAATTTTCTAGTAGACACATTTAAAATGGTAAAACGAAACAGAGGAAATCAATTTTAATAATGTATTTTATTTATATATATTTCCAAGATATTATTTCAACAGGTAATAAGTATTAAAAACTATGAGCTACTTATCATTCTTTTTTGTACCAAATCTTTAAAAATCCAGTGTGTATTTTACACTTGGAGCACATCTCATTTTGGACTTTTGGACTCACAACATTTCAGGTTCTCAGTAGCCCCATTTGGTAGTGGCTACCATATTGATCAGTGCAGATCTATAGTAGCTTGGAGTCAAGACACATACTTCTGGGAGCCTCATTCAGCCAAAAGTTAAGCATCTGTTAAGTTCTTGATTTGCATTCCTGAAAATTTTATCTCAGAAAGTAAAGGGAGTGAAGTTTGCCCCTGGGCAGAAAAGTCACTGACTTTGAGAGGTTGTTACAATCCGAAGAGACAAAATTGGGCATAGTCAGATTTAAGAAATCATTCATTCATCATATATTTAAAATAGTTTATGAGTGCTGTGGATTCAGAATCGTTCTAAGTATCAGGGTGGATACCGAGCAGTGTGAGACAGACATGTCCTCTATTTTAATAGAGTAAACAAACATTGAATTATAATAAGGGCTGCAAAGGAAAACTACAGAATGAATGAGTGTTTAAAAGAGGTTCTTAACCGACTTTGTTAAGAAGTGTGTGGGGCGGGGGTGGTTTGGGATGCCTTCTCAGAGAAATGACACTTCAGCCTGAAGACCAAGTAGAAGTTGGCCACGAGAAGAGGCAGAGCGCATCACAGGCAGAGGCAATAGTGAAAATCCTGATGTGAGAAGGAGCGTAGAGCCCTCAGAGAACAGAAGCAGCAGCTGCTAGTGTGGGTGCAATGTGACAATGAGAACAGCTAACACTTCCAGAGTGCTTACTAAGTATCACCTAATCCTTGTAAAATCTCCACAAAATAGGCACTATTATTTTCCTGATGGCACAGGTGAGGAAACTAAGGCACAGTAACTTCACCAAGGCCTTGTATTAATAAGCAGCAACAGAACAAACGTTTGATCCCTCTAGGTGCTCTAAATTGGCAAGAGATTGGTAAGAGATGAGAAGAAGATTCAGGCTGAGTCCATGCTAGAGGTTCAGGACTTATGTGGCATAAGTCCAGTGGTAAGGAGCCTTCAGACAGTTCAAGGGAGAAAATGTCTACATGACTTCATGGGATTCTTTATTTTTAATTTTTTTTTTTTTTTATTAGCATGAGCGCACGTGAGCGGGGAAGAGAGGCAGAGAGAGACAGAGAGAATCCCACGACCCTGGAATCATGACCTGAGCCAGTGTCAAGAGTCGGATGCAGCCGACTGAGCCATCCAGGCGCTCCTCATGGGATTCTGTTAGAAAACAGCATAATGGTTGGAAAAGGCTTCAAAAATTATTTATACCTTAACCACAAAGGGACAGGTGCAAAGAACAAACAAAAAACAAATTGAGACGGGCGATGTTTCCGTCATCCTGATATATATGGTATGCAGTACAGTGCCTAATAATGTATTATTCATCTTGTAAATGGTATGTAGGCCTCAATAAATGTTCCAGAGAATGACAGGCTTCCTCTACCATTGTTCTCATTCTCACGTTTAATTGCAGCAACATCCTTATGAAGTAGATATTCTTACCCACATGTTATCGATGAAGAAGCTGAGTCCTGGAAAAATTAAGTAACTTGTTCAAGTTCACATAGATAGCAAGTAGTAGAACCAGATTTCAATCCAGGTCTCTGACTCTGAAACCCTGCTTTCTCTTTGCCAGATTAGTCCCAAGAGTAATGCATTTCAGACTCAGGGAGATTACGTATTAGGGCATTGAAGCTCCATGTGAGTGTGGATGCCGAGAGAATACAGCTAAGTCAGGGTTTGTCAAAGCGGAAGAATCACTTGGGGAGCTTGTTAAATTTAGATTCCTGAGTCCTGTCAACTCGAATTCGGTTGGTTTGGCTGGGGCCCAGGAATCTGTATCTTAATAAGCACCTTGCCACTCTCATGCACCTGGTCCTTGGATCATACTTTGAAAAATACTATTTTAGCTGCTTAAATTCTTATGTTTTCTGGTTCTGATCAATTACATCTTGAATGTGAGGCAAACTTCAAGATGATGGTTTGAACATGTTGCTGTTGACTTTGAAGGGTCATGTTTGAGGGAGAAATGTGAGAAAGATTAAGTTGGGCCAATGTTCCTGGTTTCAAGAGAGTGGATTCTGTAAGAACTGGTTGATGAACTAACTACGTAAGCTTCACTTGGCCTTGGACAGTCAGTCCATCATTCAAAATAACCTTTATTTGTTTGTTTGTTTGTTTTAGTTTGAGACAGCATGTGTGAGCACAAGCAGAGGAGGGGCAGAGAGAGAGAGAGAGTGAGTGAGTTCCAAGCAGGCTCCACACTCAGCAGGAGCCTGACACAGGGGCTTGATCCCACAGTCCTGGGATCAGGACCTGAGTCAAAACCAAGCGTCAGTCGCTCAACCGACTGAGCCACCCAGCACCCCTGTCATTCAAAATAACTTCGAAGACAAGGTAGAGAAATGGAAGCTGTACTGTAATGAAATCAAGCTGTCTACTAACTAATAATCTAAAGAACATTTACTAATAGCACAGCACCCATCTGTGTCTTCCATCCGCTTTATCTCCCCTTTTCCTCTTCACTTAGCAAACCCTAGTCAACCTTCAGTGTCACTTTCTCCTAAGATCCTAGCTTGGGTCAGGTTACTTTGTTATATGCTGCCATAGAACCACTTTCTTTTCCTTTGGCACACTTACTCAGTTTGTAATCATATAGTTAGTAGAATGATTATTTGATTAATTTTTTCTCCATTACAGGGTAAATGTTATGAGAGCAGAGAATGCCAGTTTTTGCTTTTCATGGTATCCTTAGGACCTAGCCTGGTGCTAGCCTGTAGCTGGCCCTCCATAAATTTGTTGACTGATGAATGAATGCACACCCACCTTGTCTTTGTCCTCTTTGGACAGGAATGAGGACTTGATGGCATCCTGATGAAATTAGCAGGGAAATTAAGCTGGAAAGAGATTTGCTAAAAGACAAAACAGGACTCTAGGTTTTACAATAGAATAAGAGACTGAATTTATCCAATATAACAGGACTAATTGAATAACTGGATGTGTCCCAAAAAGCCAGCTGCATGAGGACAGAACAGAGGATGTGTCTTAACAGCAACACAAGTGAAAAAGTTACGGAGGTTCCCTGCGCCAACAGTATGGTAAAAGTCAGTCGGACTTAGGAGACTCTGAATCTGTGCCCTCACCTGGGTATTGTGTTCCATCCTAGCCCCCACATTTTGAGTTGAAAAACAGACCAGCCAGAGTTCATAGGCATATGTTCTAAGATATAGTGGGGAAACTTGAAACAATGCTCTTTAAGATTTACCTGAAGAACTCAGGAGATGTTTATTACAGAGAAACAGAGACTCAGGGCTGCCATCGGATGTTTGATAGATTCTCCTTTGGCAGAGGGTCAGACTTTCCTTTGGGTTTTATCCAGGGGTAAAACCAGAAATGGGTTAGATGTTTTCAAGAGAACAGATCTCAAGAATGGGTCAAGATTATATCAAGAAGACAGATTCTGGTTTAGTGTGAGGAAACATCCAGCTATGCCAGGTAAATGGGGACGAGCAAAAAAGCTGAAGTGAATGGCTGTGCGGGACTCTTTCCAGACATAAAGCAGCAACTGATCAATGAATTGCTTGTTTTCACTTGTTACACTAACGCGTACATTTATACTTTCACACGCCATTGGGATACATGGTAGTGTTTTATGGAGGAGGAAAATAAAGTTCAAGCCCAGAGGCTTAGCTATCAAATCACACTTTCTTTCAAAACAAATCGATTAGAACTCACACCCGCAGCCCTTCCCCAGATTCCAAGAACTGTAAAAAAGAGATAATATTTGAAAAGAAAATAGTAGTGAAAACCTGGTAAAAACAACTTTGGTGGAACCAAAAGAAAAACCCAGACATAAAATAGGCTCGTTTTTCTATAAAGTGGATGAGGAAGGATGGGATCTCTTGGACAACACAGAGCAGACGTTGCTAAAAATGAAAAGTTGGGAATCAGTGGTAAGAAATTCAGAACATAGCTCAAAACAGAAGAAACATAGCTTGGGAGAGCCATTTCCCTCACACATTCGGTCAACAAATATTTGAACACCTAGTACGTCTTGGCATTGTGCTGGTTGCTAGGGATACAGCAAAGGACAACATATAGACAAAAGCTTCTACCTCCTTAGAGCTTCTAGACTTGCAGGGGAAACAAAATTTACAAAGTACACAAATTCTTCATTATAAACTGGTGGGTGCCATGAAGAATTCTAAACTGCTTTGTGACTGTGTGACAGAAGTGAAACCTGTCATGCCTAACATAGTGCAGGGGATCATAGATTCGTTCGTGAAACCCAGAATCACCAACATTTTAGACCTAGAAGGTGGAGTGACCAAGTGTTCCCAATTGTTCTTATGGTGCTGACCCCACGGATGTGTGTTCTCCTCTGTTTAACCCAGCTCAGTATGGGCCCAGATTCCTTCCTATGGTGTTTTCTTGCATAGCTGAAACAGGCTGGCATTTGGGGGAAAAAAAGTCTTTACTAACTACCAAAGAAGAACCAGAGGAATATAGTACTGGGATTAGTGTTAAGATTATCTCACCTTGAGAAGAGTTGTAGAGAAAAAGAGTTGGACTGATTATTAGCTTTAAACATCAACTTTGCTTTGCTTAGAACATATGGCAGATTCACTTATTCAGCAACTTGTATGGAGCATCTGATGTGCCAGGCACTGCTGTAGGCTCTGAAGATAGAATGATAAACAAAGGACTGCTGAATGCAGGTATCCTTCCTATTCTGATAGTACTCCCGGCCCCAGCCCATCCTTTCCTAGATAAGAGCCTTGGCAGGGATCCAGCACCATCAGTTAGACAAGAGTGGGCATCAATCTCACACCCACACCTGCTCAGCCAGTCCGGAGGGAGAGCTTGACTGGTTTAGGAGAGCATCCCATCCCAAGACCAAGGTCAGGCAGAGGGCAAGTGACTGCTGCACATTCCTTCTTGGCCGGTAGACCCTTTGCTGTTTCTAGCATCTTGGTGATAAGGGTGTACAATCTTAAGGGACCTTTTGAGGGGAATGGTGGTTAGAAATGATGGTAAATACCTGTATCTGATTTTTCTCACTAACTTGGAAATCATTCTGCAACTTACCGGTTTCCAGGGCTATCTTAGTCGTCCTTGATACAGTTTCATTCCTTCCTCCCCACTGCTGCCAATTAATCACTGATTGTTGTCTTATTCTAAAGGGTCCTTAAAATAGCAGCTAAGCTCACTTGTCTTGAAGGTTGCGTTAGCTGTGTGTGTGTGTGTGTGTGTGTGTGTGTGTGTGTAAAACCAGGCTTTGTCGATGAAAGGCAGTACTGGCTTTACATTCTGGCACAAGTGCTGTCTCATCGGAGACCAGTCTCAAACAGTTCACAGAATGGCTACTATGAGTAGCTCTGGTCTAGGCCACTGCCATCTCCCCTGGTTGTCAGGGGATCTTTCTGAATCACATGGTAGCCAGAGGGAATTTTTTTTTTTAATGCAGATAAAATATTATAGCTCTGTGAAAAAAAAGTTCAGTAGCTTGCTCCAACTCTTGGGAAAAATCCTTGGCCAGCACCTACCTTAGCCTGGCGTACAGAAGCAGCACAATAGAGAATAGTGTGATTTTAGGTAGTATAGAGACGTAACACAAAATAATATTGAATCCTATATCGATATTTCAGTTGTCTTTTTGTCTTTCTGATTATGGCGGAGCATCCTTTATGCTTGTAGAGACCCATCGTGTTCCTTCTCGGGACCACTTCAAATCTTTTCTGTTCTTAAACCCCCAGTTTTATCCGCTTGTCACTCTTCAGTAGTTGGGCTTTGCAGCTCATGAGGCCTGGGTCTGACTTCTGACCCTGCACCTACTAATTGTGTTAAATCATTTCACTTTTTTGGACCTCCGTTTGTTTCTGTTAAGTGTTTTATGTGAAGCCTGATTGAGTGTACCAGTGTGAAGAGCCTTCTATTATGCCCGGTAATAACCTGGTGATAGTTCACTTTTATAATATTCTTTCTGAGCACCAGGCATTGTGCTGAGCACTTCCTATACCTGATTTCGCTTAGCCCCCTTAACAACACTGTTAGATCGGTATTAGGGTTATATCCATTTTACAAATGAGGGCACTGAGGCTTAAGGAGGTTAATTAAGTACCTTTTCCCCGATCTCACAGGCTAAAAAGAGGCCAAATTGGGATTCACACCAGGCTGTCTGAAACTGAAGTTCTTGCACTTAGCGTCTCCAGGGGACTGTTGAATATATTACAGGTGCTCAAGAAATGGGAGTTTCCTGCCTGCTTCCACCTATGCCATTTCCCAGTACCTGTTTCTGTGTGTGTGTGTGTGTGTGTGTGTGTGTGTGTGTGTGTGTTTGAGAGAGAGAGAGGGAGAGAGAGAGAGAGAGCAAGAGCAAGCATGAGCAGGGGAGAGAGGCAGAGGAAGAGGGAGAGAGAAGATCTTAAGCAGGCTCTGTGACCCTGAGCTGAAATCGAGAGTCAGATGCTTAACCAACTGAGCCACGAGGTGCCCCTGTTTTGTGTCTTTTGAAGCAGGCCTTCTGTCCTGAAGAAGAATGGCTTTCTTCATCTTTAGTCATTGTGTCTGCTTTCCACACTCCTCTCTGCCATCAACCATCCTTCGTTATTGCTTTTCCAGGGCTTTTTCTATTTCTTCAAATTTCCCCATTCGGGGGGAAGAAACCTTCACTTCCTTTCAGTACCACGTTTCTTAACAGTTATTGGCTTCTGTTTGTTTCTACCACCCTCTTCAGTCCTCACCGCCTGGCCCTTCCCCTCACCGGCCAGGGACCCAGGGGGAGAAATTTGCAATTTGTCTAAACCAGAAGGAGAGTCGTCTTTTCATCAGAGGCTAGAGTAAGGGAATAAAGGAATTTCAGGTAAAGATTGGTCAGGAAAAAATGTTGGGGGAGTTCAGGGCAGTGGACCCTTATTTTCTCTGTGAAACAGTGGGTGAGTTTATCTGCCAGGCCCCCAGGGGCTGAGAGATGGGAAAAGGTTCTGAAGGGGATGGGAGAGGTTGCTCACCAGGGAGAAGTGAAGGGATAGGTAAAGTCCTGCTGGAGCTGGCGCCCCTGGCAAAGTGACAGGTTTCTCTCTGTCAGAGTGCCACTGGCATGGTATATGTGTGGATGAGGGAGAGCGTCGAATTCATCCCGAGCCAAGATTCGGCTCATGAGTGGAAGGACAAGGACACCGGTAAGGGAACTGATGCCTGTCCGGACACCGCAGAGCCAGCTGCCTCTGAGGCAGTGGTGGGAAGGAGCTGGAGCACTGACCACTGAGAAGTGTGGAGGGTGGGGAAAATGTGGGTCGTGACCCACAGGAGTTTAATTTTGAGGCAGTCAGCGGGCTTGCTAGTCACCCAGTGAAGAGTCCTTTAGGGGCCGCTGTCGTCAAGGCTTATTAGGAGGAAGTGTCCAGCATTACTGAGTATCTGCTTTGTTGTCAGCAATTTGCCAAGCATAGGGACACACACATAGAGCAAGACACAATCCCCACCCTTAACGAGCTTGTAGCTTATAGGAAAAACACCTACACATTCAATAATGTTAAAAGGGCACTTGGTCAACACAGAAGTACACATAAGGGGAATGGGACCAGAGAACTGAGTCCTTGGGAACACGTTGCCCTGAGGGGGGAGCTAATTTTTCTCCTCTGCTGCCTTGCCTCTCCCTTACGTGTTGTGAACTCCTTGAACAAGTCACTTGCACAGCGATCTATGTATACCAGGAACTCAGTGAATTTTTCTAGATTATTTCTAATGTCTCTTTGTCTCCAGGTGGAAGAAGCTGGGCAGGTGTTCCTGTTGATGAAAAAAGATTATCGAATCTCCCGAAATGTCCGCCTGGCTTGGTTCCTCAATCACCTGCATCAAACTGTGCAGGCTACACCTCAGGAGATGCTGGTGAGGTCCAGAAACCTACAGGATGGGAGGGGCTGGCTCAGAAGGATCTGCTTTTTTAAGGGGGTCCTAGAAACAGAATAGGAGACGAACTCTAATGGGTCTCATTCTAGAAGGGGCAAGTGACTTTTCCCAGAAAATGATTCCACCCAGGAAATTTTAATTTTCCAAATAGGAAGAGTATATAGTTGGGTTGCAGGAGATAGAACCAGTGGTTTGCCATTTTGGATACAAGAGTTCAGGTCCTGGACGGGGCGCCTGGGTAGCTCAGTCGGCTCAGGTCATGATCTCACAGTTCATGAGTTTGAGTCCCATGTCAGGCTCTGTGCTGACAGCTCAGAGCCCGGAGCCTGCTTCGGATTCTGTGTCTCCCTCCCTCTGTCCTTCTGGTGCACACACTTTCTCTCTCTCTCTCTCTCTCTCTCTCTCTCAAAAATAAACTTTTTTTTTTTAATTTTTTTTAACGTTTATTTATTTTTGAGACAGAGAGAGACAGAGCATGAATGGGGGAGGGTCAGAGAGAGAGGGAGACACAGAATCTGAAACAGGCTCCAGGCTCTGAGCTGTCAGCACAGAGCCCGACGCGGGGCTCGAACTCACGGACCGCGAGATCATGACTTGAGCCGAAGTCGGTCGCTTAACCGACTGAGCCACCCAGGCGCCCCAAAAATAAACATTTTAAAAAAGTTTTTTAAAAAAGGAAGAAGAAGAAGTTCAGGTCCAGGAAATAAAGGGGTGACTCTTCCCTGACCCTTTCCTTTTCTCTCTGTCCTAATTGTCAGCTCCAGTCTGAGCAGGAGTTGGAAGTCCTCAGCGTCCTGCCCCCTGGGTGGCAGCCAGATGAACCAGTGGTCCCAAGGCCATTCCTCCTTGTACCTTCTACCCGGGTTACCTTCCTGGCTTGGCAGTACCGATTTGTCATTGAGCTCGACCTTAGCCCGTCTACTGGCATTGTGGTAAGGGACTAAAGGGAGACAGTGGGAAGAAGGAATAAGGGATGGAGTAGGGGGTGAGGAGGAGAGGGAGAGGCCTCAGAGATGTGAAAAGTGATCCCAGTCTACCATCGTGGAAAGGAAACAGGCTTTTAAATGGTCAGCGTTTGAAGACGTCCCATTCCACACGTGGCACTGTATTTGGGGGTGTGACCAACTTTAAGATGGGAGTTCCACTGACCCACGGAAGCTGCTTGTTTCTGCCCTCTGCTCAGGGCTGCTTTTGCTCACATTCGAGAGATCTTTCTCTGCATTGCCCTCAGGACGATTCCACAGGGGAGATCTTGTTTGATGAAGTTTTCCATGCGCTCTCCCGCTGCCTAGGCGGGCTGCTTCGACCCTTCCGAGTGCCCGGATCTTGCATCGACTTCCAGCCTGAGATCTACATAACTATCCAGGCCTACTCCTCAATCATTGGCCTGCAGGCCCACCAGGTATCGCATCCTTTCTCCAAGTTTGTACCCTCAGACCTCATTTCTGGTAGTCCATTGACTAAGTCCTTATTCTGTCTCTACTGTCTATTTTCAAAGTCCCAACCTGTTTACCAATCGTCTCTGAGTCTGTCTCCTCTTGAGAAGGATCCATTCCTCAGCTCTTAAAGAGCCTTCTCGGGGCACCTGGGTGGCTCAGTCGGTTAAGCGCCGACTTCAGCTCAGGTCACGATCTCGCGGTCTGTGAGTTCGAGCCCCGCATCGGGCTCTGGGCTGATGGCTCAGAGCCTGGAGCCTGCTTCCGGTTCTGTGTCTCCCTCTCTCTCTGCCCCTCCCCCGTTCATGCTCTGTCTCTCTCTGTCTCAAAAATAAATAAACGTTAAAAAAAATTTTTTTTTAAAAAGAGCCTTCTCACGAGCTTTAGGTCCGTTGGCCTTGATTGGACAAATGCCTCTCCCACTCCTTCTGCAAGGCTGTGGTTCTGGCCACTGGATGTCTGTTTCATGCTGCCACTACCACCCTCCTTTTAATTTGATTAGAGGGTTTGCTTATATCCTGACTCCTGGCACTACCTCTAGGAGATGATCTTTTAGAATAATTTTATGATTTGAAATGTAACAAATGCCCAGAACCATAATTTCTTCCAACGACAGAGGGGGGTCATCTTCCCTGAGGGCCCTGTGAAGTGCCGGGTGTTATGCTGACCATACAGATAATTACGAGCCTTATCCAACACCCAAACAGGCCATCACAAGACACTCCTTTTGGAGAATGGCCAGGTCTGTTACTGGAATATCTGTTTTTGGCTTAGATAAGCAGTGGCCCAGTTTCCCCTCATCTGCTCTTAACCACCTTCAACTCACTGTTAGGGGCTTACCCTGAAACTGCCCCTAATGGCCATGTTGTCACCTTGGCTGTCAAACTCGCTTTGAGATAGGGATGCAAGGAACAGCTCCTGAGGACCCGAGATCTACAAGGCAGTCGGTGCGTGTCTGGATCCCAGCCCACTGCTGTGGATTAAAGTGCTCTCCTAGCACAGCTGTTAGGACTGTTGCTTGTGGCCTGCATCCCCAGACAGAGGCCGGGCTTCTCAGGCACTGATGGCCAAGACCGGGAAAGCATGAGTGTTAGGTAATCACTCCACACTTGGTTCATTTCGGCAAACACTGAAGCCTGATCTATGCGAGGCCTGGGCTAGGTCCTGCAGTCACAGATGAATCAGGCACTGTCCCTGTCCTGATGGGAGGACTTGAGATTTTAGTAGGGGAGACAGATATTAAAGGAGGTAATTTCGGTCGAATGTGATAAAGACACTAGTTAAGTAATGACTCGAATGCTGTGGGAGCACCAAGAGGGAGCAGCCAGCCAAACCCAGGGAAGACTTTTGGACAGAGAGGCATTTGAACTGAGTGTTGAAGGAAGGATTGAGGTTAGCCCTTCAAAGAAGGGGAGTGGGCTTTCCAGACAGAGGGGCCAGCAAAAGCAAAGCTGCAGAGCTGTGAGATTGTGCTCTTGGTCACAGGTGCTCTAGGGGACTACACATTATTCTGTTTGACACAGTAGTATTTGAATGTGGAGGTGGGGAGTGGTGGTAAAGAGGAGATGAGAGAGAAGTAGAGGCAGAATTATGAGAGACCCTGAATGTCATGGCTAAGAACTATAGGAGAGTTTAGTGTGGTGATGATGACAAGCGCTGGATCTAGATTCACACCCCCTGTATTTGCTTGCTCTGTGCCCTTATGCAAATAACTTAACCTCTCTGTACATCTGTCTTTTCTTCAAAATGGGAAGATTAACAGTACTGATATTATGTGGTGACTGAGTTCATATATATCAAGCATTTAGAACAGTGCCTGCCCCATAGAAAACACGGAAAAGTTAGCTATTAAAACTGTTCATTGTTATTCTAACTGTTAAAAATGGAAGGTTTTTAAGTGGACAGTTATGAGATCAGATTTGTACACTGGGAAGATCAGGCTGGTTTGTAGCCAGGAAGAAAGATGGACTGGGGGGCAAATTCTGCATTGGGAAGAACAGGCCGAAGATTATTGCAGTACAGGAGGGGAGGTGAGCCCTGAACAAGGCCAACAGCTATGGAGAAGGAGCAGGCTTACTCAGTTTAAGCCCTCAGGGCCACTTGTCAGCCCTGGGCTAGCTTCCTCACCATCTCTAAAGCTCCCCAAGATGTATTCTACTGTTCCTTAAAACAGAACAAAAAAAAGAGGCACCTGGGTGGCTCAGCTGGTTGAGTGTCCAACTCTTGATTTTGCTCAGGTCATGATCCCAGGGTCATGGGATTGAGCTCAGCATGGAGCCCACTCTGCTTGGGATTCTCTCCCTCTGCCCCACTCCCCCCACTCGCATGCAAGTGCGTGCGTACACGTGCTCTCTCTCTCTCTCAAATAACATTAAAAAAAATAAAAAACAGAACAAGTTAAATCACCTTTATAATGTATGTCCATTGGAGGAAACTTGAAAAATACATAAAATATAAAGAAAAACAAAGCTTACCCATAATACACCACCCAGAAATAACTACAATTAACATTTTATGGAATTTCCTTCTTGCCTTTGAGTACTTGTTTATCCTCCCTCGCCACCACCATCCAAAGAGAGGAGAAGAAACTATTAGGCTGATTCCAGACACATAATTTTACATCCTGC
Organism: Panthera uncia; assembly: GCF_023721935.1. Taxonomy (NCBI): domain Eukaryota; kingdom Metazoa; phylum Chordata; class Mammalia; order Carnivora; family Felidae; genus Panthera; species Panthera uncia. Next base: position 71,228,969 of record NW_026057585.1, on the reverse strand, counting down.
TTTTTAAATCTATAATATGGGCATTCTTCCTTGTCACTAAGTATTCTTTGAAAATATGATTTTTTTTTTTTTTAACGTTTATTTATTTTTGAGACAGAGAGAGACAGAGCATGAACAGGGGAGGGTCAGAGAGAGAGGGAGACACAGAATCCGAAACAGGCTCCAGGCTCTGTGCAGTCAGTACAGAGCCCGACGCGGGGCTCAAACTCACGGACAGCGAGATCATGACCTGAGCCGAAGTCGGCCGCCCAACCGACTGAGCCACCCAGGCGCCCCTGAAAATATGATTTTTAATTGCTGCTTGGTTTGATATTTCATCACAATTTATCATTATATATTTGGCCAAACCCTAGTGTAGGATTCTTGGGCTGACCCCCTTTTCACATCTAAACAATATAGCTGTGAACATCTTTCTCACCTTATAACCCCAGTCCCTACTATTCCTCTGATTCCATTTTTCTTCTCTTAGGCCTGTGGACTTACAGAGTCCCCCTCTCCTGGCTGTGACCACCCATTTCCCCAGTTCCGAATAGGGACTGAAGAAGTAGGTGTCGCGCAGGAGGGCAGGGGTAGGGGAGTAGTGGGCCTGTGAAAAGGTTGTAGGAGTCTGAAAGGAGAGTTCCCAGGGACCACCAGGCCCGTATGAAATTTCTAGGATGGGGGCACTTCATTTATGTTGAAAGGAGGAGGAAAGGAACCCCATGGAGAGAGAATGAAGGCATTAGGCAAGAGGTCCAAGATTAGTTGGAGAGATTAGCTTTTGGGAAACAGAAGAGGATGAGGAATCGTTTCTTCAGAGTTTCAAAAGAAGAACAAGGACACAGATACAAACTTCGAGCAAATATTGTGGGTGTTTTCGGTGGTTGGAAAGTAGTACCCCCCTGGGGTTAAGGCAAGCAGGGAGTTCCTGCTGACTGGTTTCCTTTCTTTATGAAAGGGGGGGGGGGGGTAGGAGTTACCTGCTGAGGGGAAAAGGAAGGAAGGAACATTCACAGGGAAGATGATGTTGTACCTAAAAGAAAAAAGGTCCAGAGCTGCCTCTGTGTGCAGTGCTTCAAGATCAACAAGAATAAAAATGTATGAGTCGGAATGAGAAAGGCTTTGCCAGGCTGAGGTGGGGCTGTCTGATGACCCAAGATGGAAGATCTTATGGCACCCCCATGTGGGAGCTTGGGGAAACCCAGTGTGCAGGACCGTAAGCAGAGGAAGGTTGTGAACCCAGATGAAGATAACTAACGGCCTGGTATCCCCGGTGGAGTAGATGATCTGACACGAGAAGAACTGGCTGTGGATTTAGTCACCCTGCTTGCACGAGAAGTCAGGAGCGCCTAGAGAGAGCTGTGGAGATACATAGGCAGACCAGAAGAGTACTTTCCAGTGTCCCCCTGACCTTCATGTCTTGGTCTTTCCCTTGTGCTTCTCAGGTGCTGGTACAGGGCTGCCTTTTGGACCCTTCCCAGCGGGAGGTGTTCCTGCAGCAGGTATATGAACAGCTCTGTCTCTTTGAGGACAAGGTGGCCACCATGCTGCAGCAGCAGTATGACCCTCAGAGTCAGGTATGTGGGAGAAAAAGTGGGTGGAGACCACTTAGAAAGAGGAGCTGTTAAGGGACAGAGGGGAGAGAGGAAGGACAAGCCCCAGTACAGAGGGAAGAGAGGTCAGGGAAAGGGGCTAAGAGCCAGAGTGAGCCAAGGTTAGAAGCACTGGTGAGTGCACGCAACAGGTTCCCTGCTGGAGGAGGAGGGCTCAGATACATTCCCAAGACACACGTTCTTGCCAGGAGAAAACGTGAAGACCGTGTGCTGGTGTCTTTTTCAGTCCTAGATCTCCTCCCCCAGTGGATCTGAGAAGGTGATCGTGTGTGGCTTTGATCGCTACGATTTTGTTCAGTCAGGGATAAAGCTGCTTGAACTCACTAGAATGCACTTGGCTCATTCCTTTGGATATCCTAGAAGTAGCCAAGCAAATTGAGTGCTCTATGTCTGAAGACTTAATTCGATTGATGTATAAAATATTTCATAATCGTGATGGGAAAGGGGCCATAAAAGGTGGAGAAGCCTGCTCCAGTACAATCTGGTGCTTCATCTGGTGTCCGACGCCTTGTCAGCATCTAAGCACATGCTAGGAGAACAAGCACAGTCAGGACTTGGCTGCATGGCAAGGGGTTGAGGTCCTCACAGGAGTAGGCCTGTCAGGCCTGGGCGGCAGTGCTGGGCTGTAAATTCTGGCTTTGCTGTGGATGGGAGGGACGGTAATTCTCTCTGACCCATTCTGTCTCATCTGTAACTCGGGCCAGGCCGAAGACCAGTCCCCAGACTCGGGGGAGCCCCCTGGCCGGAAGGTGGGAGTCTCCATGGTGACAGCTGACCTTGGGTTGGTCAGTATGATTCGTCAAGGCATCTTGGCACTGCAGTTGCTCCCTTCAAACTCTAGTGCAGGTCAGTAGAAGGACCTTTGGTGGGGCTGGGGAAATAGGAGGGTACGGGAAGGGGGCATTAGCAGTATAGATACAGGTTCCAGGGGATCAGTGGACCCCAGAGAAGAGGATCTGTCTCCTTGTGTGTGTGTTTGAGCATCTCTCTCAAGCACCCCCAGCTCTGACAACCATCCAGGACCCTAGTGGGAGGGAGTTGAGCTCCAAGGACATCACTTCGGAGACTGGGGTCCAGCACTCAGGAGGGAGAAGCAGAAGGGGAGGGTGTGGATCATAAAACACATCAGTCGGTAGACACTGAGGTCTGAAGGGCCCCATCAGTTGGATGCCCCCCTGTAGCTTTGATCTGGTCAGTGTCCCCAGATCTGTCTGATATTTCCTGCTCCAGGTATCATCGTGATCACAGATGGGGTGACCAGTGTCCCTGATGTTGCTGTCTGTGAGACATTGCTGAACCAGCTTCGCAGTGGCACCGTGGCTTGTTCCTTTGTGCAGGTGAGGACTTTCTAGAAAGGATGAGAGGGAAGTGTGGTATATCACAAAGTTGGATATGCCTGGTTACTTTCTTACAGGGGATGATTTCCCACATAAAGCCAATAACGTAGTTGCTTGTGTGTCGGTGGGGGGAATAGGTGTCCTGTCTAGAACATGATAGAGGGGGGCGCCTGGGTGGCTCAGTCGGTTGAGCGGCCGACTTCGGCTCAGGTCACGATCTCGCAGTCTGTGAGTTCGAGCCCCGCGTCAGGCTCTGTGCTGACAGCTCGGAGCCTGGAGCCTGTTTCGGATTCTGTGTCTCCCTCTCTCTGACCCTCCCCCGTTCATGCTCTGTCTCTCTCTGTCTCAAAAATAAATAAACGTTAAAAAAAAAATTAAAAAAAAAAAATGGAACAGGATAGATGGCAGTGGTGGGAGAGGACTCTCATCTTTGTCCTCAGGATGTGGGGAAACAGCATGTTATAGTAAAAAGAGTGCAAGTTTTGAAATTTGACAGCCATTTCCAGCCTCATCTCCCCCATTAGATGAGTGATTACCATTTTCATTGCAAGGATCAGAAAACCCAAAAACTAGCTTGAGCAAAGGAAGGAATAGGAATTTTCAGTGAACCACAGCCAGTTTGGATTGATGGACTGTAGGGTGGGAGGCAAAGCACTCTGGGAAACAAGGCTGGAGGGTAGGCACTGGCCAGAACACGAAGAGCTGGTTCTGCTGTATTACGGCATTTCAGCATAACTCTGTGGGTGACGTGGGTAAGTATAAGGAAAGCCACTAGTTGGGTTTATGTTTTATAAAGGTCACTCTTGCTGTTGCGTGAAATCCGGAGTGGAGGCCGGGAGATTATTAATTGTGGTGGTCAGTGTGAGAGAGGAGCAGGGCTTAAATTAGGGGGATAAAGGGTAAGAGACAAGGGGACAGAATTGAGAAAATGAAGAGGTGGAGTCAGCATGACTTATGATTAGCAAGGTGTGAGGGGTGAGCAAGAAAGAGAGGTTAAAGATGTCTCTAAGTTTGTGACTCCAGTGGTGGCTGGGTAGCCAGCAGAGCAAACGAGGAGAAGCAGCTGGGGTGGAGTGAGGACAAGATGATGAGCCCAAGTTTGTGCATGTTGCATTTGAGGCGCTTATGGATCCGTGGGATAGCAGTTGGAAGCATCACCTTCGGGGTTAGGCATACTTGGCCTGAATCCCGCCTCTGCTTATTAGCTGTGTGACACTGGGCATATCACTTGATTCTTGGTCGGATTCATTTGTAAGTGGAGATTATAATGGTGCCTACTTCACTGGGTGCGACAATGCATTTAAAGTGCTCAGCAGAGTGCATAATTATGTAATAGATGGCTGCTATTCATAGCAGTTAGCAGTTGGAGATGCAGATCTGGTACTCAGGAGACAGCACTAGTTGAGAGAGTTAGAATTTGTCAGCCTACAGATGGTGATTGAGAAGAGAAGAGGGTCCCTGAAGAACCTTGGGGAATACCGGTGTTTAAAGGTCTTTTGTAAGAAGAGAACCCAGCAAAGAATGAAGGGAAATAATCAGACAAGAACCAGGAGGTTCTCATGTCAAAGGAGTCAGAGTTTGGGGAGGAAAGAAGTAGTTAACAGTGTGAGATGGCAGCAGAAAGATCGTGTAAAATGAGGAATGAACAGTACCCTTTGGATTTGGTGATTAAGAGGTCACGGGGATCTTCTTCAGGTCATTTCAGTGAAGAGGTGGCCAGGGAAATGATTGCAGTGGATGGAAGAGGGTTAACACAGGGAATTTGGCTGCTCAGATCAAGTGGGGGAACAAGAGCGAGAACAGTAGCCAGAGGGAAGTGCAGGGTGGAAGAGACAGATGCTTGGTTCTGTTCTGTTTGGTTTTGTGTTTTTAAATGTTTATTTATCTTTGAGAGAGAACATGAGTAAGAGCACGAGCGGGGAAGGGGCAGAGAGCAAGGGGGACAGAGGATTCCAAGCGGGCTCCGTGCAGACAGCAGAGAGCCCGGTGCGGAGCTTGAACTCATGAACCGTGAGATCATGACCTGAGCCAAAGTCGGACGCTTAACTGCCCAAGCCACCCAGGCGCCCCTGTTGTTTTGTTGTTTTAAGCTAGATACCAGCATGTTTCTGAGGAACCGTGAGGAAGCAGGATTTGAAAATAAGGGAAAGAAAAGGAAACCTGATGGAGTAAAGTCTCTACATTGACAGGACGGTGTTGGCTCAAGAAGTAGATCAAGGGACTCTTTTGGAGTGGATAGAAGTGAAGATGTAGATAATTCTGCTAAGGGTCTCTGGTCTCTCCCTGAAGGAAAAGGGAAGGGTAAGTACTGTGAGGGAGGCCAGAGTTGGGAGAACAGGATTGAGGACAGCCCTGAAGGACTTGCTGGGTTGGGTGTCATATGTTCTGGTGTGGTGTCAGCCTATACACCATTGCACTTGTCTCCATTTGGGACCCAGGTATAGAGGTTGTGATCCTAGTTGGGCTTTTAAGGGGGAAGAGGAGTAAAGTCAAGAGGGCCAGGGATAGACTTGGAAAGAGTAGAGGTTCGAGGGCTGGCAGTCTTAATGAGGTCAGAGAGCAGCAGGAGAAGGAGGATGGAAGGAATCCAAAGAGAGAAAATTGTGTGTAATCAGTAGGATGTGGCAACTGAAATTGCAAAAATGAAGTGGTTCCAAGTGAAGCTAAGAGCCAGCATGTAGCCAGCAGGCAAGTGAGTGGAATAGAGTTCGTTTCTGGAGATGAGGGTTCAGGAACTCTGAGAGGCCAGGGATATGAATGAACCTTCTAGAATAGGTCTGTCATCATTTTCTGAAGGGGCCAGCTAGTCAGTATTTTAAGCTTTGCTGGCCAAACGGATGTCGCAGCTACTCAGCTCTGCTCTTACCGTATCGAAGCAGTCATAGACAAGATGAATGGGAATGGCTGTGTTCCAATAAAACTTTATTTACAAAAATGGCTGATGTGCTAGATTTGGCACACAGGTTATGTGTAGTTTGCCAATCTCTGATCTACAGGCTTCGGGTTCAAAATATGGCCCATGGACCAGCAGCATTGGCATCACCACAGAGCTTGTTAGGAATGGAAAATCTTAGGCCCATCCCAGACCTACTGCACTTTAACAATATCCCCAGGTGTTTTGCACTTGATCTTAGCCAAAAGGCCGAGAAGCGATTCCCCAGGTGTTTTGTACCCTAAGGTTTGAGAAGCATTTTGTTAGAGACGCTGACGTCTCTCGGATGGTGACAGGAAGCCAATGAACCATTTCTCACAATCTTTAGTGAGTGGTGCAGTCTGGTGTTTGACGTTCTGAAAAAGGGCATGGCCAGATGGAATGGGCTTCAGACAGGAGCCCAGGGAAGGAAAGTTGCAGAGCAGTGTTCTTTCCTGGGAGAATGTTGACCCTCTTCCCGCTCTGTCATCTGGGAGATGGGCGCAGCCACCCAGCCCAGTCTCTTCCACTTTTTTGTACTTCCTTCTCAGGTGCCTCTTTTGGTGCCTCTAATTCCTCATTTTCTCTAGGTGGGAGGAGTTTACTCTTATGACTGCAGTTTTGGCCACGTGCCCAATGTGGAATTGATGAAGTTCATCGCAATGGCCACGTTTGGTTCCTACCTGTCCACTTGTCCTGAGCCAGAACCAGGCAGCCTGGGTCTGACTGTCTACCACCGGGCATTTCTCCTCTACTCCTTCCTGCGCAGTGGGGAAGCCCTGAATCCTGAGTATTACTGCGGTGAGGATCAGACTGGGGCAAGTGGGGGCTGGCAGGGGAGTGTAGCACGGACCCAGAGGTGATTCGGGAATGGTTTGAGAGTTCTGGTCCCTAGAGAGATTGAGCGCGTGCCTGGGGCTGACTGTTCTGACACTCTTCTCTCCCCGGGATTTCAGCGTAGCCCCTCCCCCTAGATCTCTGTAGGCTCACAGAGAACCGCCTGCCTCTTGCACATCCTTGCTGGTCTTCTAGGCTCTCAGCACCGCTTATTTAACGAGCACCTGGTCTCTGCAAGCAGCAACCCTGCCTTGGCTCTGCGCCGGAAGAAGCACACTGAGAAGGAGGTGCCAGCCGACCTGGTCAGCACCGTGTCTGTACGGCTTCGAGAGGGCTACAGTGTTCGAGAAGTCACCCTGGCCAAAGGTAAGGGTCACTAAACCCTGCCACATCATACAAGGGTCAGACCTGCTGGGCAAAGCAGAAGCCACCTCGGTATCACACATGAGATTCTGCTTGTCATTTGAGACACATGGGTTCTGAGCTGCCTTCAGGGGTTAGTCTTCTTAGCATTTAGCTTCCCAGTTCCATCTCCTTTGCCAGAGAGAAGTCAGCTGAGGTTGGTGTGGTGTCCTGAACTTGGCTCTGTTTTCAGATCACTCCTGTAAACTTCTGTTTGTGGCAGTTGGCAGGCTCTAGGCCTGAAATCTCTGGAACCATGCTTGGAATCTTTAGCCAGGCTAGAGTTCCATGAGGTAGGTGGGGGTTTCGGATAGAACTCAGTCCCAGGCTGGAGTCCTGTCCCTTCTTCCCCTGAGTAGCCTCCTGCTTCCCCTGAAGGAGGGTCTCAGCTGGAGGTGAAGCTGGTGCTGCTGTGGAAACACAACATGCGCATTGAGTATGTGGCTGTGGCGCCCTGGCCCCTGGAGCCGGAGGGCCCTCGAGGAACACGGGTGGAAGTGACGATGGAAGGCGGCTATGACATTCTGCATGATGTGTCCTGTGCGCTAAGGCAACCCATTCGCTCACTATATCGTACCCATGTTATCCGGCGGTTCTGGAACACGTTGCAGAGGTGAGTGAGGTCACCACTCAGTGAGCGACGCCGTTTGTTGTGTGGGAGGGACAGAGGTGTGAAACTGGGAGCTGGAGAGAGTGCCCCTGAGGAGCAGGCTCGTGTCGAGGGTCCCAGGTGCCCCCCCGAGCTGCCTTCCTCCGTACCCGCCACAGTCAGGTGTGACTCAGGGCCAGCCCTTGTTCTGCAGCATTAACCAGACGGACCAGATGCTAGCCCACCTTCAGTCCTTCTCTTCGGTCCCAGAACATTTCACGCTTCCTGACAGCACCAAGAGTGGGGTGCCACTCTTCTATATCCCTCCTGGCTCCACCACCCCGGTGAGTAGCCCTGATGCTCGGGATCCCTGCTTCATGCCCGCCCATGTTGGACTGGCACAGCTTCTGGAGCCCAGAACCACCTTCTCTTTCTTTCCCTCGTGTCTGAGGCACCTGGACCAGAATTCTAAGCTTTATCCCTGAGAGCAATTCTCCCTCCTTCCAAGTTCCTGGCAGAGAAGGGTCTGTAGAGAGAGGCTGTCCTCGACAGACCACGGGTGTCGTGTAGGTGGTGGCATCCCAGCTGACTGTGAGCCCCTTCGCCCCATCTCCATGTGACATACTCTGGCTTTCTCTGGCAACTCTATTTTCCACCAGTGCCAACCACCCTCAACTGTGCGCCTCCTGAAGACCATAGCTTCCTTTGTCCTGTGCTCATTTCGCACTCAGCCCACAGTTGTCAGCCTTGAACCATGAGGGGGGGTTTATGCTGGCGTGTGGTGGCCTCATCCCGAGTTCCTCCCATCATTTAGCAGCATTCCTCTTAAGTCAGTGACGGAAACGTGGCAGGCTCCATCCTTTGCCTGGATTTACCTCTAAAGGGCTACACGGTCTATTTCTGAGCTCATCCTAATCTGGCCTTCATACTAGAGGCCTCTGTTTTTCGCTTCTGTCTCAGGCTGGGCTCTAAGTTCCTTTGGCCGTAAACCACTGCCATCTCCGACCCCTGGGCCCCGTGGTCCTGTTCGCTGTTTGGAGGTTGTGCCCTCTTTGTCCACAAGTGCTTCTATAGGACAGGCCTTCCTGTCCCCAGGTGCTCTCCCTGCAGCACAGCGGATCTGACTCATCCCACGCCCAGTTCGCTGCCTACTGGAAGCCAGTGCTGTCCATGGATGCTAATTCGTGGCAGCGATGGCTGCACATGCATCGCCTAGTACTGATCCTGGAGCACGACACGTGGGTACCCTCCACGGGCTGAGGGGACAGGGGGTGATGGGAAAGGGGAACAGCAGATGAGCCCTCACCAACTTTAGCCAAGGAAAAACGATGACCCTTTCCTTTCCTGGTCTTCCTGCTCGTCCACCCCCACATCCTCAGATAGCACCCAGAAGAGAGAAGTAGCAATTTATCTGTTTTTTGCCCCCAAGCTTGGGGCTGTGAGATGTGACCTCTGTGCACCCGTCTTCCAGACCAATTCCCAAGCACTTGCACACTCCCGGCAGCAATGGGCGCTACAGCACCGTGCAGTGCAGGATCTCTCACTCCTCGCTGACCTCTCTGCTCCGGGACTGGAGCAGCTTCGTGCTGGTCGAGGGCTATTCCTATGTGAAGCTGCTCTCCAGGTGGGCAAAATGATGTCCCCTCACTCCTCCCCCTCCACTGCATCCCATGTCTCTTCCTCTGACCCCAGACCTCCCCCCTCCTTCTCAACCCACTTACTCCCAGTCTAGGGCTGCTCACTCACCCCCATTTTTCCTTAGTGCCCCAGACCAGCCCCCCTCCTCCTTCTACATGGTCCGCATCATTTCCAAGGCCCCATGCATGGTTCTTCGTCTGGGTTTTCCCATCGGCACACCGGCCCAGGCCCGGCACAAGGTAAGCTGGGCACTGCCTGACTCCCAGACCTAGGAGCCCTGTAGAGTGGACTAGCTCCTTCCCCACAAACTGCACAAGGCCAGGGCCAGTGGAGAAAGGAGCCCCCAGGCCAAGGAATGCTTGGAGTAGAGGGCTGAATCACTTTATCTGGGGACCCTTTCTCCCAGATCTATAGGAGACGGGGTTAGGAGGATCTGATCACATTTCTTCCCAGATTGTGTCGGGCTTGCGGGAAGAGATCCTGCGGCTGCGTTTCCCCCACCGGGTGCAAAGCAAGGAGCCAACACCCAAGGTCAAACGAAAAGGGCTGGGGGGTGTTGGTGGGGGCAGCTCTCCCTCCAAGTCCCCCCCCATGCTGGGCCCGCAGCAGGCCCTGTCTGACCGGCCCTGCCTTGTGGTCCTGCATAAACCCCTGGACAAGCTACTCATCAGGTTGGTGTAGAGGCTGGGGCCCAGGCCGGGGCACGTGGGAGGGCTGGGGCGTAGCTGGGAATGAGCGGAGATCAAGCGATTGCCTCCATTGTCCAGGTATGAGAAGCTACCCCTGGACTACCGGGCACCCTTCTTACTGACGCTGGAGCCACCAGGGCCACTGCCGTTGGTGTCAGGCCGCTCAGCCTCCTCTAGCCTAGCGTCGCTGTCCCGCTACCTCTACCACCAGCGCTGGCTCTGGAGCATCCCATCGGGCCTGGTCCCCGCACTGCCACTCAGCGCCATCGCGCAGCTCCTCTCTGTCCTCACCGAGTATGTTACCCAAGCCTGGCCGGGCAGCTCAGGGCAGGGAGAGAGCAAGCATAGACTCTGGGTGACCGCTGGCAGGAAGCCTGAGTCAGAGCCCGCCCATCTCTAAGCCTCTGAGCCACTGCTGTTCTGCACAGGATTTAGCGCAGAGCAGCGCCTGCCACTGCCCTCCCCTGCCCCTCCTCCAGGTCTGTTCACTTTGGCCTGTGCAGCTAGAGCTGTTGCACCTGAGGCACCAGTAGTCTGAACAGGGCTGTCAGCACACGGGTCTGCCTGGATGGCTGCTGGGAGGTGGGCATGGAAGTGGCATGGGGCGGGGGGACGGACTCTGAGCATCTCTCTCCCATCTCATCCTGTCGCTGCCCCCACCTTTACGGGGCTTCAGAGTCCGACTGTCAGAAGGGTTCCACTTTGCCTGCAGTGGGGAAGGAATCATCAACATGGTCCTGGAGCTTCCAATTCAGGTGTGTGCCATCCCTTGTGACACCTCCCCAACAAGGTCTGTCACTGGAGGGACACTTGCCTCTGAGCTGCATTTGGGCTGCTGGAAACGGTGCCTCATGGGGACCCTGTGGCCAGAGGACCCAGAGCCTGAGGCCAGTCCCAGGACAATGTGGCAAGGGGCTAGAGTTCTGGGGGCCAGAGCTGGGCCGGGCCAAGTCTCTGGCTTGGCTGAGGTTTACCCAAGATCTCCCATTCTGCCCCCAGAATGAGCCCCTGGGGCAGGCTGCAGGCGAGGAGAAGCACACATGTGTTGTCCAGTACATCCTCTTCCCCCCACACTCTACCTCCACCAAAGACAGGTGAGACCCGGGTCTGCCTGGAGAGCTGCCTCTCTCCACATTCTCCTTTCTCCCTACTACCCCTGAAGTTCTGTCTTCCGGGCTGCAGGAGAGTCGGGGTAAGGGTGCTGTTTGTTGTTGTCGTTTGTTTGTTTGTTTGTTTGAAGTTTTTTGGAGGGAGGCGGGAGGGGCAGAGAGAGAGAGAGAGAGAGAGAGAATCCCAAGCAGGCTCCACACTGTCAGCGCAGAGCCCTATGTGGGGCTCGATCTCACAAACTGTGAGATCATGACCTGAGCCAAAATCAAGAGTCTGACGCTTAACTGAGCCACCCAGGCGCCCCATCAGACGTTTCCTCAGGCAGACACGGGCCCAGAGAGGCCACGCGCAAGTTGTGTTCAACCTGTGTGCCTTCCGTGAACTGACCCCCTGCCATTCGGTTGTGGATCGGACTCTCCGCTCTGCCAGGCTCAGGGCTCCTCCTCCTTTAGCTTCTCGACAGATGATGACAACGATGTGGAGGTGGAGGCCCTGGAAGGAGACTCAGAGCTCAACCTGGTCACCGAGGTGTGGGTAGAGCCGCAGTATGGGCGAGTGGGGCCTGGCCCCGAGAGCTGGAAGCACCTGCGGGACCTGACATACTCTGAGATCCCTCGAGCTGTGAGTGACCTCTGAAGCAGCCCCACACCTTACCGGGTTAGCTGCCGTCCCTCTGGAGTACCACAGCTGTGGGCTTCCTGGTCCCTCTGAATCTCTGTGTTCTGCATGTCTGTGACTGTGTGGGCTTCCTTGAGAGCTGGACACCAGAGTACTCTGGGCTAGGACAGGCTGACCCCTGACCTCTGCTGTTTGTCCCCTAGCTCCACCCTCGGGACGCTGCCTGCATAGGCTCCATGCTGAGCTTTGAATACCTGATACAGCTGTGCCAGAGCAAGGAATGGAGTCCCCTGCCCCCAGAGCCGAGGATCTCTAATGGTCAGTGGGGAAGGGGCTCCTGGGATGGAACAGGAAAGTGTGTGGGGAGAAGGCAACCGTAGCTGGGGAGTCCGGGTCTCACTGTGGCTATCGTCCTCCTTCCCTGCCTCCTAGGATTGGACCAGGGAGGAGATACCTGTGTCCACGAGATCCCTTTCCATTTTGACCTAATGGGACTGTTGCCTCAGTGTCAGCAGCTCCAGATGTTCTTCCTTCTGCTTTCCAGAGGTGGGTGAACTTCGTACTTACTCACCCACATGTAGAGGGTCAGCATGCGTGGGAACATTGGGACAGGAGGAGGCTTGGAGGCTGCAGGAGGGCTGCCATGGTCAGGGCTGAGCCAGGGGGCTGGCCGGCAGGAGGCTCTTGGTGCTGAGCGGAGTGTATGTCGGGCAGAACCAGAGGGTGTCCCTCTCGCCGAGGGGCCCTGTCCCACCAACGACATGGTGCTGTGCCTGCTGCACAGCTGCCTGGGGCAGGAGCTGAGTGACCGGGAGATCCCACTGACCACTGCTGACCAGGCCACCTTCTTGAGTGAGGTATTGCGGCGGACCTGCCACAGTCCAGGTGAGCTCCTGCCTCTTTCCCGAACAGCACGCTCTGGCCTAGCCCCATTTCCCCACCCCTCAGGGGGGCTTCTGTCTTTGGGTTTTGGTCTCCCCCTCTCTTCACCTCAGAGCTCTGCCTCTATGCCGGCCCTGCCCTCTTCCACCCACCTCTACCCCCATCGTAGGTCCGGAGGAGTCTCCCATGGGGGGCCACGGGATCCTAAAGGATCAAGCAGTCAGCAGCACCCAGGCCGCTGGAGACTCAGCGCTTCCTCCCCTGGTCAGCACTGATTTGTCTCCTTCAGCCCCTTTTCACACTGACCTCCTTCTATTACCACATATTCGTGCCACCCCTACCCCAGCTTTCTATCACCAGGGATACTGAATGCCTCCTGCCAGTGACAGGGTACTGAGTTCCCCTTTGCCCTGCATCTTGCACTCTATACCTAAGGCTGCGCTCCAGGGTGGAGGGAGGGAGCAGGGGTTGGGCGGTCCCTTACAGATTGTTCTGATTTTCTGTCTTAAAGGTTATAGGCCCTCCTGAGACTCTCAAGCCTCTCATCTCTACCCATTCCCCTCAGTGGCGCTGCTATGCAAGGCTTGTGACTCCCCAGCATGTGTTTCTGACTTTCCTCCCAGCTACCTTCTCAGGTACCACCCAATGGCCTTTATCACTGGCTGGCCTCAGATACAAACCCCTCTTCTCTGTCACCAGCCCACCAGGCAGCTCTAACTTATGTCTCTCTTTTCGTCTTCAGATGTCCAACATCTGGCTGCCTGTGGCCTGGAGGGACCCTCTCAAGAGGAGACAAAGCCTAAGTTTGGGGATGGGAGCGGGGCCCCCAGCCTGAAAGACCTGGGAGGAACTGGGGTGAGGGCTACAAAGGCCCAGGTTCCCACACTCAGCGTCACTCCAGCTGGAGGTAAGGCCGCTGACTCTGAAGTCAGTTAAGCAGGAGCAGGATTGGGAACAAATAGAAGGCTTGGAGACCATGTGACCCTCTTCCCACAGACACTGCCCAGATTCCAGGAGACCTAAGCCCACCTTTCCGTCGGGACTTACAGGCTTACGCTGGGCGTCAGGCTCCACAGACAGAGGGTGCAGATGGTCCCCGGACCCGGTGTCCTGTTTACATCTATAGCTGTGCCCTGGAAGCACTGAGGGAGCAAATGGTTGGCCTGCAGCCCCCTCAGGCACCCCGAGACCTCATCTTCCGGTGAGTACCCTCAATGTGGACCTAGGTCCTCCCCCAACCGTGGCTCCCAGCCAAGGCTCATGACCATAGTCCAGGGCACGGACAGACAGGCTGACCATCAGTGGTCAGAACTCAGTTTCTTAGCCAGGTCCTGCCAGCCCCTTGCTCAGCTTCCTTCAGCAAATCAAGTGAACTTGCTGGGCCGTGAATATATTCAGTAGAGGTGTACAGACCCTCCAGTGGAGTGTGGGTAGACGGCGAGTCAGAGATGTCACTAAGGAGACCTGGCCGAGCTCTCTCTTTGCTCCCGTTCCTAGGACTCAGTTCCTCGATCAGCCCTCCCCATCCTCAGTCTGGATGGAGCCCAGGCACAAGGAGGCAGCCAATCATTGTGCCTTGCTACAGGAGCACGCACAGCGATGCTACGTCCGTGGTGAGGAGGGGGCCGCCTGAGGGAGCCTCAGGGAGGAGTGGGGCTTCGCAGGATTACGGGGATGGGAACTGGAGAGGCCATTCCAGTCGTGGCCCCTTCCTCTTCCTCAGGACTGTTCCGGAGTTTGCAGCAAGCACAGAGCGTCACCTCACAGGACTTGCTGATAGCAGTAGATGCCTGCGAGGAGCTACTACAAGAAGTAGACATCACCCCTTTCCTGCTTGCACTGTGCGGCCACATTCGGGTTTTGCCTCAGGCACCCCCAAGCCCTGGGCCTCTTAGCCCTGGGCCTTTCAGCAGCAGCATCGAGGAGGGCCCCGAGCCTCGGGAACGAGCTGTCCTGGCTTCTGAGTCCAGGTTAGGATTGTCCCTTAGTGATGTGTCCGGGGTGCACAAAGGTCCTGTAAACAGAGACCTTCCCATCTGGGGGAACGGCCACGCACGATCGTGCCCACACACCAAGGAGGCAGTTGCTTCGTCGCTGGCTTCCTGCTCCCACCTGTTTGGCATAGACCCGAGTCTCCTCCCCGTCTCTTCTGTTCTGGTGTGGAGTATTGAGCTGGGTTAGGAGTAGGGAGTTGCCACTCGCCATCAGTGAAAGTAGAAGCTTGTTCTGAGGATGCTCATACAATAGTAATAATCTCTGGAACTACCTGTGAGTTTCGCAGAGTGTTGCCCTCACTGCTGAGTCCCCAGCTCACCTCGGGCCCAGCAGGTCCCTGAAGGGAGAAAGGCAAGCAGGCAGACGGCTGTGTCTGGCACCTGCCATCCTGCCGTGCCTGCCGCATATTAGCATCGGGGAAGCGGCAGACACAGAGGGAGGAGTGTGCTGATGACACTCAGGTCTGCACTCCAGCCAGTTCCCTGTCTGGAGCCCTAGATCCCCCACCTTTCATGCCCCGAAATCAGTGCATCTTCTTCCCACCAGACCTTGCTTTCCCACCTGTTCTCCTTCCGTGGTGAGTGAGATCACCCTCCACCCAGTGGTCTAAGTCCGAAAACTGGGAGTCACCTGTACTCATTCCTCTGCGTCACAGCAATGTCCGGTTGTTAACAAACACGGAGGTTCGAGCCAAAATAGGTCGGCTTGTTCTCCTCGCCTCTTCCACTGCCCGTGCCATTGTGCTGAGCACGCTTGCTAGAGACAGGTGTGGGCTGCGCCTAGTAGGGAAGCAGCCTCCTCTAGGGCTCGCTGATTCTTAACACCTCCTTAACGCACCCTTTACCCCCTCCCTGACCACTCAGCATAGAGACTGAGGACCTCAGTGAGCCTGAGTTTCAGAGCAGCCGTGTCCCTGGGATTCCAGACCCTAGCCTGGAGATCTCTCTGACAGACGTCTGCCAGCTCCGAGGAGAGGCACATGATGCCCTTCATAGCCTCATCCAGGTGGGACGCTTGGTGAGGGCAGAAGAGGGGTGGAGCCCTGCCTGCACCGGGCGCAGTGTTCTCTCCTGGGGTGGGGGTATGTAGCTGTCTATTCTAAGGTAGGGGATAGTGTTCTGCTGAGGGCTGGCTGACATAACAGCCTCTTTCTAACCCCAAAACAGGAGAAGTTCCTGGAGATCAGTGGTCTCTACTTCCGCACGGTGCCCTCCAATCCCCACTACTTCTTCTATTGCCCTCCATCCAGCAGGCGAGAGGTGAGCGGCTTCCTCCCTTCCTCTCTCGGACCCCCGACCTGTAGCCCAGAGGCCCCACTGGGCCCACCCAGGTCCTCTTGACGCTTGGCTCCCTGGGGTCCAGATGTGGCTCTTGTCCTGCGTTGGATAAAGCTCTCTTTGTTTTGTTCAGGATGAGGGCCCCCGGGACACAGTAGACAGAAAAGTCAGTGACCTGGAGTTTTCGGAGGCTGAACTCCTAGGAGAAGAAGGTGTGTGGACAATGGATAGAGATGAGAAGGCTGCTTAAAGCCAGGATTCAGGGCCCTCCACTGCCAGCCTCTCCCATTAACCACACGACATGCATCCACGTCTAGGAGACACAGCCTGCTGTGTGGTCACTGAGAGTGACCCAGAGCTAGAGGTGGAGTATCGTGAGAGCCGTGAACCAGACCTGGGGCCAGCTGGGCTCGACTCTGCCTCGCTGTCAGATGCGGACACTGTGAACCCTGATGAAGACTCCTTCAGTATCCTGGGGGGTGATTCGCCTACCGGGCCTGAGGGCCTGGTACATGACCTGCCACCTCTCTTCCTGCACCTCACGTGCTCTGTGCGGCTGCGCGGGCAGCACAGCTCAGTACCTGTGTGCAGCCTGCCCACCTGCCTGGGTGAGTTTGGGGTGCCCAAGGGAAGGCCACAGGTCCCAGTACAGCCTGCCTGCCTGTCTGTGGGTGGACGTAACTCATTAGCACTGAGAACTTGAAGTCTGTGCTTGTCCCCAGGCTCCAGCAACCCCTGACTCTCCCCCTCTCCCAGGCCAGGTCCTTTCCAGTCTGGAGGGCCCACCCATTGGAGGCCGCGTGCCCCTGAGGGACCTCAGTATTACGCTGGACGTCTTTGTGCTGACACTGCCTCTGGAAGTGGAGCTTCCCCCGACCTCGGACCCTCAGCACCACCGGTGTGGCAGCAAGTCTCGTGGGGGGATCTGGGGCCTTGTTTGGGTAGGGGCCCTTTAAAGGAATCTAGAGGTACTTGAGGGCTCTAGAACCCCTTAAAGAGTCCAAGAAAGGAGTGCTAAGGAAGCCCTAGGAGGAGAGTAGCTGCCGTGGCTGCTGATCTTTGACCTTCGCTCCCACTCTGTTCAGGTCCACATCTGAAAGCAGTGCTTCCTTCCCACGATCCCCGGGGCAGCCATCATCTTTAAGGTCGGATGATGGCCTGGGGCCCCCAATGCCACCCCCAGAAGAAGACAGGTACTTCCCTTTGTCCCGCTCAGAGTTCCTCACTTCCTGTCCGTTTTGTTTTCTGGAAACCAACATCTAAACCTTTCTTCCACTTAGGCACCCTGGACTGTCCAATTTGGCCACACCCCACAGACTGGCTATTGAGACCACCATGAGTGAGGTGAGGGCCTTCCCTCCCCCAGCCTAACTGACAGCCCCTCAGCACTGTAACCGATACCCTCTCCCTCATATGAGTAAGCTAAGGTGCCCCTTTATTCTGGGATCAGAGTAGGGCTGCCCTCAATCTGTGAGGCAGAGTACCTTCTAGTCTGGGAGTGAGGTGATGTGCCAGGCAGCGAGGGAGGTGCCCTTGGCCACTCCCCTGATCGCTCTCTGACTGTAGATCCACTGGTTGCTGGAAGACGAGATGGTAGCGGCCCTCCGAAGAGGGGGCATCCCCCAGAGCCCTACCCTGCACCGTGCAGCTGCCCACATCCATAGCTCTCCTGGACGCTCCACCTGCCTTCGCCAGACCCTGCCACTGAGTTTTGTGTTTGGGCCAGAACGTTCCCTCACACAATTCAAGGAGGTATGCTACCCTCAGAACACCCCCTGGTCATCCTGGGGCCCATTCTTCCCTGGACTCCAGATACGGAAGGAGACTGGCCTCCCTCCAGAACAGCCTCCTCACCACATCGTCCCTCACCCCATGCCTGGGAAGGGTGGGAAGAGACCCGGCTCCCCTCCTTGCCACTAGGCCTGTTGAACCTTAGGCAATTCGCTGAACCTCTGCATACCTCAGCAATGGGGATGCCGGTGTCTGCTTTACCAGATGATTGTGGGGGTCTGCTGAGGAAGCAGGGGGTTGGAGGGGGAGGGCGTGAATAGGGAGGGCTGCTCCTGCCTAAACTGTGACCTTGGCTCCTGCTCCCCAGGAGTTCCGCCGCCTTCACCTCCCTGGCCACATTCTTCTTGAGGATCCTGACAGTGGCTTCTTCTTTGTGGCAGTTGGCCAACAGCCAGGAGGGTCCCAAGGGGAGCTCCCTTCAGCAGCCTGGGCTTGGCACAGCCATGAGGACAAGGCCGAAGGTGTCGAAGCGGAGGTGGGCCTTTCCTGGGATGACCTGGGAATGGAGGGGGTGGAGGTGGGTGTGTGGGGCCTATATTCAGTCCTGAATTTCTGCCTAACCTTAGGCCCTGACAGCCAGCCCCCAAGCCCCTGGCTCCCCAGAGGGTTCTGATGGCACGCCCCTCCTCAGCCTGCCACAGGGAGGTAAGAGAAGACTTGGGCAACAAAGTCTGGGGGCTAGGACCAGGGACTTGCAGATCCCTGGCCCTGCTTCCATTTTCAGAGGGTGGTCCTAAACAGGATCGCTAGACATTCCAGGATTTTCCTTCTCTTCCCAGGGAGACAGCCTGGGCCTAGCCGGGGGCTGAGCCTTATGTCCAGTCAGGGCAGTGTGGACTCTGACCACCTAGGTAAGCCGGGGCGATGGGCGTAGGCCTCTGAGCTGATAGGAAGCAGACTCAGGGCTGTGCAGCAGAAGGACTGGGCAGGGGGCATCAGAAAGGACTAACATGGGAGGGCCCATCAAGCCTGATATGCTCGGAGGCTCAGCTGAGCCAAAGGACGGGGCTGAACTTCGGCACATTTGAAACAGGTTATGATGGTGGCAGCAGTGGCTCAGACAGCGAGGGCCCCAATGAGACCCTGGGGGAGAAGCCTCCCTTCACATTGCGGACCCCACCTGGGCAGGCACCTCCACAGCCTTCACTCTCAGGCCTCCCTGGGCCCTGCCTGCCTGACTTCTGGCTCATCGTCCGCATACTACAGGATCGTGTAGAAGTGTATGCACATGCGCGGTAAGTAGGGTCCTGCGCCTGACTCTAAGGTTAGCTGCTTTCCCCTGGTCCCACAACACTCCTCTCCGATATCACTCAAAAGTAAAACTTGGGACTGAGGGTTTGTATTCTAAGGCTGGGGGGTCCTGACCCCTTCCCACAGCCTATATATAGCAAAGCAAGTTACTCTTTGCTTTCCTAGCAGAGGTAAAAAGCTGGTAGGATTTGGGCTCCTCGTCAAGCATTAAGAGCATCTACAGTTCAGAGCAGCTTCAGAAGTTGATATGGGAATAATAGGTAATATTTCACAAGTGCTTATTATGCAGCAGACAGTGTTCTAAGTGTTCTACCTGGATCAGCTCCTTTCATCTATGAAATAGTCCTCGAAAGTATTATTCTCCTTATGGCATGGATGACAAAACTCAAGCACAGAGAAATTAAATACTTGCCTAAGGTCACAGTAAAGGGCAGAGCCAGAATTCACAGGTAGGCCTCTGGTTAAATATGGCTCTCATCACAGAGTGGAGGGGGTTTGAGAAGGGAAGACCGCCATTCTGATCAAGATTGGAGAATGGAGAAGAGGTGCACCGTGTGAAGGAAGCCTTGGGGTTGGTGTGCTGCCCATGTGAGGGCTGACAAAGCAAGCGTGGAGCCTATGCTGCCATAATTGCTACCAAGAATTCTGTTTTTCCTCTTTCCCAGCATTTGCTTCTCTTTGTCCAGTCCTACTCCCTTTTCGTGATTTCTCTTGGCCTCAGCTCTCAAGCTCCCCGCCCCTACCCCAGAAGTGTGTCTGATCCATCCCTCCCCTCTAGGAGCCTGATTCGGGAGGATGGGGGACCAGGCACCGAGTGTCGCCACCTGCAGCAGCTCCTGGTGAGGCGAGTTGGGGAGATCTGCAGGGAGGTCAACCAGGTAAGGGACGGCTGGGGGCAGGGCTCTCTAGGCACGGGACACTGTTCAGATGAGGAAGGAGTTTCCAGGAACTTGACCTTCACAGGCTCTTGATCCATCTTGGCCATTTTCTTTGACACCTGGTTACCGGGGTACTATTACTCCACGGACTCTACAAACTGGGAACGCTCCCTCACTCGTCCCAGTAACGTGGGTTACTCTCCCAGACCCTGACTATGCGCTGTCCCTTCTGGTTGCACTGTGCCAGTGTTAGGGATATAATAGTGAACTGCACAGGGAAAATTCTCTGGAGCTTGTGTCGAGTGGGGCAGAGAGGCATTGAACAACTGAATTGTATGAATTGTATCCATTACAATTGTGAAGAATTAGGAGAGCAAATGACAGTCTTGACCTTCTGAAGTGTCAGGGGAAGAGTTGATTTTTAAGCTGAGACCTGAAGGATGGGGAACACGTTCTGGCAAAGAAGAGGGATGAGTTCTAACGGGGGTTCAGAGCCCAGTGACTATGGGGCACATCTCTGACCCCCCACCCCGACCCCCACCCCAGTGATTACTGATGCTCTGCTGACCACTGACCCCCAGTAATAACAGGCATCAGCTCTGGCCTTTGATCACCCCTGACCACCACCACCAATTTATGAGAAATATTTCAGTTCCCTCATACCTGGCTCCTTCTCCCAGCGACTGCTTCTGCAGGACCTCCATGACAGTCACGTGTGTAACTCTCTTCTGGTGGCCGAGAGTGAAGAAGATCTATGGCGCAGCGAGACCCCCTTCCACTCTCGTCAGCGGGCACCGCTGCCCAGCGATGGTGAGACCCCACCCAGGAGCCTCCCTCACGGGCTGCTGCCCTCTCTGTATCCATTCTTGGGTAAAAAGACAAGGGCGGAGGCACCATGACCTAGTCACCAGTGCCAGGAGAGCAGGGAGGATAGGACAGAAAAGGATTGCTGAGTTGGGCTCTTGAAGAGTTCCTCTGTGTTGTCAGTGAAAGTAGTTTCAGCAGGGAGGTGGGACTAGGAACCAGAGAAACAGAAGCGAAGATAATTACACAGCCGGAGCAGAGAATAGCTACTCATTCAAGTGGCGGAGACTAGAGGAAGATGGGAGGCAACGGAGGAACTTGATAGTGAGGTAGAGACTCGCACATTTATGTTCCACAGGGAAAGAGCCAGTAGAGACGGAAAGGTTGAAGAATATAGGAGAAAAGGGACTGTGGAAGGGGCACCGGCTGTGACCTGTCTTCCCGAGGGCGTGCCTCTGCCTGGCCCCACCTTCTTTTCCAAAATGACCGTCTTTCCCCTTTGGGTAACAGACAGGGCCGAAGAATGGAGTGAGGGAGTGTGGACTTATAGGCCAAGTCACAGGGGGGAGAAGGGCAGAGGGGAGGAGGCTAAGGCCCAGTAGGAGGGTGTGTCTTCCAGTTGGCTGTCCCTCCAGACAGGCAGGTACGAGATCCCTTTGGGATTCCTCAGATTTCTGGTCATGGTTGGGAAACATGGTAATTCTCAAGATGCTAATTGAAGTCTTGACACTTCTGTGGTCTTCTCTTACTCCTGATGACCTCTCACCCCAGCTCAGAGGGGAAACCCACATCATGGCATTCCTTTGCAGTTCTCCCTTCTGGTTTAAAAGTAAAATCAGACCGCTTCTTAATTGTAACATTCTCCACAAGTCTGTGGGCAAATGTCCCTAACAGTCCTGGACACTGCATCTCTCTGCACATCCTGAGATGTGCTCCATATCAAAGCAGAAGTCCCCTAATTAGCGGACTTCCCGGGGAGTTGATGGCATCTTCTACAAATTGAGCATGAGCCAGGACAGCCAAGTGCTTTTGCTTCAAAATGACTTCTAGCAGCCTGAGATGTAAGACCGGTTGGAGCCCAGAGATGGCTGCTCCTCGTTATAGTCTCTCCGTGTGGTTTTGCCGAAGGTCTTAGCAACCAGCATTCCATTTCAAACTCTGCAGCCCCCTGTGTGGCCCGTACACCACTCACACCCGGCAGCAGCTTCTCTGAGAAACCAGATCGCCACCTTGGCCCTACTGGGAGGTTCCGCATCAACCTGGGAACCTGGCAGGGGTCCGACGAGGCACTGGACCGTGTCCTTGGGCTCTCGCATTGTGTCTTACCGCCCTAGGGGTTCCCTGGGATAGCTGTCCTCCAGAGCATTTTCCCTGACTCTGCTGTGAGCGCTGTGAGCGTGTGTCTGCACTCACATCGTCTCCATTCTAACGGGGTTCTTGTTGCCACTCCCTGTGAGCACACAGATGGATTATAACATGTTCTAGTATAACACAGTCAGAGTGTCTTGGCATTATCTCTGGGATTTTCCTGTGCTCTGCCTTACCTGACGCCTCTTCTTAGCTCCTTCTCCACACCTCCCGAGAGCCTCTGTGCTGTCACCTGGCTTCCCAAGAGCATGGTCCTGCCTTGTTGCCCAGAATGACCGTCTTGCCCCTGCGGGCTAATAGACAGGGCCAAGGAGTCCTGGGGAGTGAGGACAAGTAGGCAGTTCATTAGTGTGAAGTAGCAAGGGCAGAGGGCCGTGTCCCGCTTCTGATCCAGTGTCTCCCTTCTCCCCAGATTACGCTGCTGACGAGAGTTGTACACCCCGAGGGTACCTAGCAGCCACCATGCAGTTTGTCCCTGGCCATTTCTCCTGTGACGTTGTGTGGAAAACCGTGATTCGAGTCCATTCGCGCCTGAAAATGGGGCCCAGCATGGGGGTCTCTCGGGGTGTGTGATGGGCATGAGAGGGCAGGTGGAGTGGGAGGGAATGTGGAGAGGGGAGCGTCCTGAGCCCCTGTTACTCGCACAGCCATCCAGGCCCTGCGCTCTGTGCTCAATGCCTTCTCTGTGGTGAACCGGAAGAATATGTTTGTCTATCAGGAACGAGCAACGAAGGCTGTGTACTACCTGAGGTATGTGGGTCCTGGGAAGACAGGGCAAAGCATGGATCAAGGACGGAGGCAGAGGAGGTATGTCCAAAGACTCTGCCTCTCTTTTCCAGACTCCTGGAGACGTCCTGCAGTGAGCAGCCTTGGGAAGGTGACGCCTTGCCCCCCTCCCTAGCTCTGTCCCGAAGCCAGGAGCCCATCTACTCTGAGGAAGCCTCGGCATGTATCACCCCCATATCCTGGTGCCCTGTGCTCCCCTCATACTCTGCCCCCTGGAGCCGGGCCCTGACCAAGTTTCCCTGCAGGGTCCTCGTTCTCCCCTGGACATGGCTTCTAGCCGCGGTTCAGATGCTGCTCGTCCTGTGGGCCAGGTGGACAGGCATATCCAGCTGCTCGTGCATGGCGTAGGACAGGCAGGTACGCACTGTGAGGAGGGGGCAGGAGTGTAACCAGATGAGGTTCCGGAATTCTCCGAGACTTCCTTTGGTACCTTCCCACTCTAGCTCATGCCGTGCTCTGGGTTTCCCTCAGGCCAGAGCTGGGTGGGACAGACAGACTCCGGTGATGTTTAGAGGGTAGGCCCTGTAGCTGAATGAAATGCAGCTTGGGGAAGAGAAGCCGTTAAAAGTGATATCAGGTATCTAGCCTGGGTGACTATGTGTAGATGGTGTTCTATTGATAGGTCTGGGGTGAAGGTGATGGGTTCGGTTTGGGATATGTTGAGCATGGGGCATCCAGTAGGTGACTGGGTGTTCCAGCTGATATTTATAGCTGGTTTCACGTGTACCAGGTCTTGGGCTAAGACTGTTACATATGAGGTAGATGTTATTATTTCTCCCATCTTATGGATGAGGACACTGAGGCTTTGAGAGGTGAGACTCACTTGTCCACAGTTACACAGTAAACTAGAACTTGGCAGCGCTAGAAACTAGTGCTGGCTGCCTCCAGTGTGTGGGGGAATGTTCAAGGCTGGGGTTTAAGGGCCGTACTGGGGGTTGCTGGATCCTCGGTTGGTGTCTCCACCTTACCATGGCTGTGTCAAGGTCCCGAGATTACAGATGAGCTAGTACGGGTTCTGCGTCGGCGCCTGGACGAGGCCACCCTGGATGTCATCACAGTCATGCTGGTTCGGAACTGCAAGCTGACACCGGCTGACGTGGAGGTCAGCTCCCTCCCAGCCTCCAACATCCCTCCAAGGCTCGGGTATAGGGACCATCTCCGCTGTACCCTCTCCGTGCAGCTCTGACTCCCCTTCCCACTCTGCAGTTCATCCAGCCCCCCGGAAGTCTCCCCTCAGAAGTGCTGCATCTGGCCCTGCCTGCCTCCTGCAGGCCCTGGCTTCCTGCCTTGGCCTGGTACCTGCGGCAGAACTTGCTCATCTTCCTGCACTCTCCCAAGTACACGGACAGCAACAGCCGGAACCACTTCCAGGTGAGGTTTCAGTCCCTCCCATGCACAGATGCCCCCACTCACCCCCTTGCCATTGTAACCGTTTTCTACAGGTGTCACGTGCTTACCTTTGCCCGTGGACCTGTATACACCCATGCCTCCCCCACCCCCTGCACCTTTATTGTCTTCCTGTGCTCCCGGGTGTGCCTGTCTGCCATCCCCCACTGTGGACACCACCCCCTGATGGCTTCTGTCCCATCCGCTTAGTCTTAGTTCTCTGTGCTTGTCTCCCCAGCACCCGCTCCCACCGCAGGGCGGCCTCCCCGACTTGGACATCTACTTGTATAACAAGCCTGGCGGACAGGGCACCGGGGGCAAAGGTACAAGGCAGGCCTGTGCCACTGCTGACTGTGGGAGAGCCTTTCTTGTCTTGTGGCTGACAGGGCCTTTTCCAGCCTTGCAGCTCAGGGCGATCCAGAGGGGGCGACAGGATGTCTGGAGGTCTCAGACCTGAGCCTTCCTGTGGATTTCTACCCAGGGGTTGCCTGCATCACTCTAGCCTTCGTGGATGAAGGGGGGAACCCCATCTCACTGGCATCATGGCCCCCCTCCTCTCCGGGGCCCCTAGACCCACTGCAAGAGGAGGAATTTGAGCAGCTGACCCAGGTCACCCGCTGCCCGATCGTGCCAGACAGTTCTTCAGGTGGGGCAGCTTGGTCAGAGGAGGGGGTGTATAGTTAATGCTCTGGGAACAAGAGGCACCCCCAGGTCACCTCCATTCTTTCCTTCAGCTCAGAATGGGGCCCCGCGGCTTCGACTGGATGTGTGGGAGAAGGGGAACATCAGTATCGTACAGCTAGAGGAAAAGCTCCGAGGAGCAGCTCGCCAGGCCCTGGCTGATGGCATTATGGAGCTGCGGCTGCTGCCAGCCTCGCTGTGTACAGAGGACACATCTCCGGGTACGTGGGGTCCAGAGAACACCCCAGGCCCCTGGAAGACAGTAGTAGCTGGTGAGATTGCAAAGATGGGGTCCAGGAAGGCATCACAGAGGCTCCCTCCAAAATACAGATTCATGGTTGTCCTTTATCTTCCCTGCATCAGCAAGGTGACACGCCAGCAAAATGCACACATGCAGTTGGTCACCCACTTAGAGAGGGATATCTGCTCACAAACGTGTGGCTATCAGTTGCACATACTGTCATTCACTAACAGGTAGAGTAAGGGACAAGTCACTCTAGGGGCTTGGGGCTAGGTTGTCGGAAATAGGGATTGACGGTCAGTGACAGGCTTCTGTAATGTCTGATGTCTGCAGGAAGTCTCAGGAGCGGGTCGTTGGAAACCAAGAGCCCTGCAGGCCGAGCTAGCACCTTTCCCCCTGGCCCTGGCCCTGGCCCTGGCCCTGGCCCTGGCCCTGGGGAGCCTGTGACTCCCCCCAGCAAGGCTGGCCGGCGTAGCTTCTGGGATATGCTGGTAATGGGAGGATGGGAAGAAGTGGTGAAGTTGGCATCTACCTTCTTGCCTGCTTCCTAGCCCTCCTACCTTCCCCTGCAGACCTTGCCCCAGATCACCTGTCATATAAACGATCCTGTCGTTAGGGGTTTGCAGAATGTGGCAGGTTCTCTCTGACATAGAGAGCCTCAGCGTATCAAGTGCCTTCGCTTCCCTTTTTCTTACGGGGCCCTCACAGTAGCCTGCAGGATAAGTAGGGCTTTTCCCAACGTGGGTGCCGAAGCTCAGGAAAGCTGAGTAGTCTGCCCAAAGCTCCTTAGTGAGCCTGCAGCAACGCCAGGGCCTGCACCAAGCCCTCCAGGCTCTTGTTACTTTTCCACGATGCCCCCATCCTTCATGCCATCCCCCTTCCCGACGGCTCTTCCTCATTCACTGCCTTGCCCCCAGAGTAAAACAGAATGTGGGGACTTGGGTTCCCCCAAAACAACGGATGACATTGTCCTGGATCGGCCAGAAGACACCCGGGGCCGGAGGCGTCACAAAACTGAAAGTGTTCGGACTCCGGGTGGAACTGAGCGGGCACCGGGCCCGGATTCTGGAGCCCAGAGACAAAGGTTTGTGTGTGTTGTGGTGTCCTGTTGTGTCATGGGAGGGTGTGAAGTCACAGGTGAGTATCGAGTTTGTATAAACACACTCGTGTCACATATGGATGTGAGGGTCTCACTCCTACTGTGTCTTCAGACGCCGGACCACACAGCTAGAAGAGGGCGAGGTGGGGACCCTGCAGCCTGTGTTTGCTCGTGTGACTCAGCACTGGATGGAGTTTATGGTTCAGATCGGTGAGACCCTAGGCCCCCCTCCCCTGTACTCAACCCCATGGCCTGGTCCCCATCCTGCAGCCCCGTCATGACTTCTCTGCGCTGGTTCCAGGTTGTGCCTCAGTGTCCAGAAGCTCCACCCACATGGTGTCCCGATTCCTCCTTCCATCTGTCCTTTCTGAGTTCACCGCTCTTGTTACCTCCATGGCTGCAGACACCAGCGTCCGTGTCTTTGAGCAGCATTTGTGAGTTTGGGGTCTCATGGAGGCTGAGCTAGGGCAGGTGGGGGCTAGGCCTGGGAGGTGGTGGCCAGAGAATAGAGCCACGGGTGGTCTGCTTTCTGTCCCTCCCTCCAGGGGTTCAGAGCCTGAGATCTTCAGTCCTTGCTCCCTTGGACAACTGGGCCCAACCCCACGCCCAGCAGCTGAGAGACATCTGCTGCTTCTGGGCAGGAACTTCTTGCAGTGGAGGAGACCAACCCAGCAGGGTGAGGGCATGGCCTAGTGGGGGTGAGTTCAGATAGCTGTGGGGGCAGGGTGGGCTCAAGGGGATCTGCCTCCAGACCCCTATCGAGCCGCTCCCTCCTCTAGCCGCCAAGGCCATGCAGCGCTTCGAGCCAGGAGGTGATGGGAGCTCTGGGCGAAGTGCTCCCCGGCAGAGGTTCCTGCTGTTGGAGGTCGTGGACAAGAAGGTAGATGTGGGGCCAGCGGCTGGGTCTGAGAAGGGGTTCGGTGATCTCCCTGACCCTGACCCCTGACTTCCAGCTGCAGCTGCTGACCTACAACTGGGCTCCAGACCTGGGAGCGGCATTGGGCCGAGCGCTGGTTCGCCTCGTGCAGTGGCAGAACTCACGTGCCCATCTCATCTTCTGCCTCCTCAGCCAGAAGCTCGGGCTCTTCCATCATTACGGCCAGTTGGACTTCCCGGTGCGGGATGAAAAGGTGCCCGTTGCTTGGGCCCCCTCCTCTAGTTCTGGTTCCTGAGGGATTAGTTCAAGGAAGTGCCAGTCCGAGAGCAGGGGAGAGGGGACAGACTGAGGGCAGAGGTAGTGGGGAGGGTGAGTCTGAGAAAGGAGGCCATGGGGTGAGCGAGAGGATCTGAGGGCAAAGGCCACGAACCCCTTGTGACACTCTGTCTCTCTCAGGAGCCAAACCCATTTCTGCTGCCAACCATGGAAGCAGAGACCCTCATCCGGAGTGCAAGCCCCCCTCTGAGCCGTGAACAGGGCCGGCTGAGTGCATCCTCTCGGGGTGGGGGCCCCCTTCCCCTGGACACATTCCCCTTCGATGAGGCCCTGCGGGATATCACAGCTGCCCGCCCCAGCTCCTCACTCGGTCCTGTGCCCAGACCCCCTGATCCCGTCACCTACCATGGACAACAGTTCCTGGAGATCAAGATGGCCGAGCGCAGAGGTGAGGGCACTGGGCCGGGCAGAATGTGGGAGAGAGAGGGCTGACAGCTCCCGGGCCGTTACCAATGCCTGCAACCCCCAGAGCTGGAGCGCCAGATGAAGATGGAGAACCTGTTCGTGACCTGGCAGCAGCGTTCTGCCCCTGCCAGCATGCCCATCAGTGTGAGTGGCCCGAGCCCGTGCCCTCCGTGAGCATCCTGTGACCCTCTCCTGGCCACCGTTCTGGTATTCACCGCCCCATGTCTCCAGGCTGCGGAGCTGGAGACCCTGAAGCAGTCGTCCCGCCTGGTGCATTACTGTGCGACAGCCCTGCTCTTCGACCCGGCTGCCTGGCTGCACGGGCCCCCAGAGACCTCTGGGCCCCCCGAGGGCCAGGTGAGGCTAGGGACTCCTGGGCTTCTCCCACGGGACCTCCATTTACCTGCAGTGCCCTCCATTCCTCCCCCACTGTGGCGTGTTTGACGGCGGCTAGAGCCTCCCTTAATCTCCACTCCCACAGCGGCGCCATCGCCCCGAGTCAGGCTCCGGGAGCCGCGAGGCCCCCGCAGGCTGCGAGCCCTCAGATGTGCCTCCGCCAGGTGCCCGTGAGGAGCCTTGGCTGAAGGAGCTGAGCTTGGCTTTCCTGCAGCAGTACGTGCAGTATCTGCAGAGCATGGGCTTTGTGCTGGTGCCGCTGCGGCCCCCCTCACCCGCCCGCAGGTGAGCCCATCTCTTCCTCCGCCCCCCCCCCC